>NW_026027478.1:26652-40679 GCF_019186545.1 Solanum stenotomum | reverse complement strand
TGGTCCGGCAAGTAGTAACAAGGCGAGGTCTAACGTTGGCCACCGTTAAAAAGACTTCTAAACGAAAGAATTATCAATACATGCAAAATATTAGTCAAGAATTATTTATTAACTATTCATACTTTGTTAATTGCTCATGGTTCCCACAACCCTAGTTGTGGAGTTTAGTTACCCATAATCATATGAACACAATTCATTATTTTAGGTGAAAGAAATATGAACTTACGTAAGTGAAAATAATAAACTCAGAAATTCAACCTGAATTGCAATACCAAAATCTTCAAAATCAACTTAGGAAATCAAGAATTGCTAGGTTTGCAAAAGAAATCTCCCAATTCACAAAGTATAACTAGAATAATAATGTCTAACCCCCAAAAACGAGGTTTACATGCCTTATTTATAAAGAACAAGTCCTAAATTAAAAAGGAAACAAATTAAGGAAAGTTTATTCAGGCACGCGTCTTCATTCCACGAGACTACCTCATGGACCGTCAATGGATCTACGGTCCGTGAGTCCCTTCCGTCAGCCAGGACTTAGAAAATATTTCAGCTTCAAAAAAATCAGCTTCTCTGAAGTAAACGACGGAATTGCAGTACGGAGCGTAAATCGATCTACGGTCCGTCAATCCCCTCTGTAGCTCCACACTCAGACTCTTCAAAAATCAGGTATTGGAACCCCCGCAGTATCCATCTACGGATCAACAGTACGGTCTGTAGATCAATTTACGGATCGTCAATGGCAACCGTGGTTCCACACTTGGTCAAATTTCCCTGATTTTCCTTTCATGCCTTGCCTGCTGATCTACGGTTATCATCTACGGAGCATCAATGGACCTACGGTCCATAGATCACCTCCGTAGATGCTCTTTTCTGCATTTCTTTCAGCTGTCTCTTTACTTCCGCGCCTGAACATCTTTCCTGCAAACTATGATAAAAACACATAAAAACCAATATAAAAAATCCCTAGACACACACAACTTGTAAGTGAAATGTATTAGAAATATCGTAAACTCACGGTATATCACTACTATTGATTGTTAAGTACCTAAGAAATGTTTCATTTTTAAAAGTGTTGGTTTATAGTAAGGTAAAAGGTAGGAGTGTTTATGATGGTCGTTAGTGTTGTGAGTATGATTTACTAGCTATGCTCTAGTGTGTTTTCACTTTTGTGGGTAGATCAGTGGTGGATCAGGGGTACCAAATCCTGCGATGTTCTCTTGGTTGAGTGGGAAGATTGAGAAGATTTGGTTATTTCGAATGACATAATTGGTGTTGTCTTGGAGTTGTTAAAGTATTTTAGTGGTTCTACATGTACCACCTTGCTTATGAGAATTTATAGAAAAACTACCATGTGTATTTGTGGTTGTCCGGTAATCTTAATAGTCCTCTAGTCGTCGAGGTCATGTATCGATTATGTGTGGTTGAATATGGGAATCATCGGGTCCAATTCTACTGTTCTTAAGAGGTAATCTACAAATACTAAATCTAGCATTTCGATAGTGTTGTTGGAGGGGTTGTATGTTGGACATATCCCTCGATGAGTATCTGATTTTCAAAGATCATATTTGTTATAACTTAAGCTCATGGGAATTTATGTTGTGGGATGGAGATATTGTTAAGAACTATGATTGTTTGGGTATTATGAGTGTTTGTTGGTTGATTCAGGTTCACTTCTATTTGTAGCGAGTATTGACTTGAAATTTTATCATACTTAAGTTCTTAAGGATTCATCCAGATGATCGTGTCAAGGTCCTTGATAACATGTTGTAGACGTGTGTACGATTAACTTTGGTGGTTGTTGGGAATCACTTTTGTTGTAGTTAAGTTTACATATAACAATATTTATCACTCGAGTATTGAGATGCCTTCATTGAGGCATTGTATGGGAGGATGTGTAAGTGTTCAATTGGTTGGTTTGAGGTTGAAGATTTAAGACCTTTGAGAGGAGATTTGGTGGAAGATGTTCAGGGTAAGGTGAAAAATATTCAATCTAAGCTTCTAGCAGCCCAGAGTTGACAGAAAAAATATGTGGGACAAGTACCCCCAGTTTTTTAACGATTCAAATACTACTGTATTCTTGATTTAGCCAGTCTTTCCTAGTTGATCACTCGGGGACGAGTGGTGGGTAAATTGGTATTTATTGTAAAGACATGTTCCCGCGTTATAAAAAAGCCAATGGGAAAAGAACTAGAGCTAGAAAACTTTTGAGTAGTAATTTTGGATTTCCTAGCCTAGTCCAAATTTGTACGAAATCAAAGTCAGTGAGGTCTAGGGAAATTTGGAAACAAATGAGATATCGATTAATAAATTTGATTTCATGAATGGATAGCTAAGACGTTAAGGAACCCGTACGACTTTGCGAAATTAAATTCGAGCGAGTAAAACTCTCAAAATTGATCTTAGCGTGAACGAGTAGTTTCTAAGTGTCGTTGGTTGAAAGTGTGTTGTGAAATGGGATCTTGGAATTATTAATTTTGCTTATTGTTTCCGTGCAAGCCGCTGAGAGGGGATTTCTGCCGCTAGGGCGGTGCCGCTGTAGCGGGGTGAGTGCCGCCATGGTGGGGCAAATGCGACTCAAAGTCAGAAATAAACCCCAAAATAGTTTAATTCAGCACTTTTTGACTTTGAGAGCTAAGGAACGACCCCAGGTGTTTTCTTCACAGTTTTCCACCATTCTTGAGGCTAAAGGTAAGGTTTTAACTCCCCGAATCCGTTTTTCGATTCGTATAACGTAGTTTCTTGGATAATTATCATTGGGAAAAGGTTTTGATCTGAAGTTAATGGTGGAAGAAACCCTAACTTGGGTATGGGGATCAAAGTATTGGTCTGAGAGTTGATAATGTTGATTATAATCTGGGTAATTAGGCCTCGTTTATTGATCATTGCATTAATTGTATGTTTATAGACCACGAACAAGCGGGAAGAATCCGGAAAGGAAAGATTCAAGTGCCTTAAGGGATTCAAGATTGGATTCGAGGTAGGTAATGGTTGTGATTTCATGTTGGTGTGATACATGCTTGTAATTGCTTCATTATAATGCATGTATGTATGTAAATGTTGCATTATTGATCACCCTAATCGTAAATGAGGATAATTGAATAATTGTTTGCCATGAATCATCTTTTGTTGTATGATTGTGAGAATATACATTGTGATTGTGATTGTGGTTTGTTGAATGGATCGGGTGTTATGTTTCGACATACTAACTTGGATCAGTTGTTACGTTCCGAAATAAATATGGAATCGGTTGCCACGTTCCGGCATAAATATGGGATCGGTTGCCCCATTTCGACATAAACATTGGATCGGGTACCACGAACCGATACACTAACAGTTTGGGTTTGGGTTCCATGAGAGGACCATTGAATTGGGTTTCGTGAGAGGACCATTGAATTGTGTTGTGTATCTACTTGTGATAATTACGTTCATATCTAATGATGATTGATATTGGAAGATTGTATGTTGCTCTAAATTGATAACCAATGTGTATTATTGAAAACGTGTGATGCTACATTGATCCTGAAAAGATGACTAATATTGTATATGTTCGATATATGTCTGTTTTATAATGTTGTGGTTACTTGCATGTGTTTCACTTATTGAGATAGTCGTGTGATCCTGTCACTGTGATTGTGTATTGATACTGCACTTGCTTGTTCTTTTTTTAGTATAGGGCATCTTCAGGCGGCTATTGATAGACCTCAGCTAGGTGACTATTGAGCGTGACGGGATTCAAGGCTGCCATGGATCTTTCTTGTTTAAGTCCACTCTTTTCGGACTCAGACTATTTGTTTAAGGTGTTGTTTAGTTTCGGGGTTATACCGCTTGTTCTTAGACTTGTCGTTAGTAGAGTTTTGGTACATTGACTTTCAGGTTCTAGGGGTTGAATTTCCGCATTAGTTTGATTAGTTAATTGTTTAAACCTTTGGAGTTTATAGGGACTCCATTTTTATTGTTAGTTAAACCTGCTTCTGTATCTTTAAATGTCTTAGTTTTCATAAAATTTGTTAGTTTGAGTAGTAGTAATGGTTCTCCCACCGGAGGGTTAGTGTGGGTGCTAATCACGACGGTCTGGGTTGTGACAGTTCATTCCTTACTAAAAATACTAATCGGTCTTTTATAATATCCATGTGGTATTATCTTATATTAACAAAATATTATAAAGGATCGATCGTTTATTTCTTCAAGAAAAATATGCAGTCGTATGTGATAATTGTCACAAAACTTAATGGTGTATTAACAGTCTGTTTGGATGGATGTTGAGTATTTGTATTGTATTTTATTATTAGTTTAAATACAATATTTTATTTTCATTTCTTAAATTTTATTGTATTATTAATCCATCATCATGTAGCAACAAAAAGTTTTATTTGTGTAACAATTGATTTGGTGTGGATAGCGTCCTTACTTTTTTAAAAAAAAAAATCATTTGTCGCCTCTGCTTATTATTTAACAATTTATTTTATCATTTATTATACCTTTTTATAATACTTCTAAATTGTATCTAACATTTCTAAATTTATCCTTTAAACTGTTGATGTGTGATATTATCTTATGAAAATTACTGTCATTTATCCAATATGATATTCATCAAAATAATACAATATAACAATAATACAATACAATACAACATAATACAATATAACACCAGACGTTATGATATAATATGTAACACCCTCTAAACAAAATTAAGGGACACATCTAGTCTATCTATCATGATTAAAGTTGCTCATAGTTTTTTTAAAATGACATAGAGATCCTTTTTTTAAAAAAAAAAAAATTGTTTTCCTTTTTGATCTGTCTAAAGAGGATAAAGTGAGTTGCTAATTATGTATCAAGCTGGCAACTTCACATAAATGTACTCCCTTAATTTGTAGGTATTACCACAATTAATTTGATTTACTGAATTCAAAATTAATTATTTGTTTTTATTTAGTGAGTGTTTTAGTAATATATATATATATATATATATATATATATATAGGTGTTAAGTTAAAGTTACAAAGTTCGAAAGAGTCATAGTGTTTTATTTTTTAGTTAATCGGGGTTTACCTTGATGATTTTTAAGTGACAAAAATAGTATTATTTCTACTTTAACTTGTTTGTCTGATTTTAGTTTGACACGAAATTTAATAAGGAAAAGAAGACTTTTAAAGGTTGTGGTTTTAAACTAAAAGATACTCCATATAACATATATCAAAATGTCAATTAATTTTGAAGTCTTAAATATGTCATGTGATAGTTGAAACTAATATAGAAGAAAAAATGTTCTTTTGCAAATGAACTAAAAATGAAAGTAAGTTAGATAAATTGAAACTGTGAAAGCTTGTTTGGAATTGTTATTAGGAGGGCAAACGTGCTTTTTTGAGAAAAAAAAACAATTTTATTTTGAAAAATTAAGTGTTTGACAAATCCTTAAAACTGTTTTTAAATAGAAATAGAAGCAGTTTTTCTGCTGTTGTGAAGAAGCTAAAAATTTCTGCTTCTTTAAAAAAAGCAGAACAGAAGCAAAAAATTATTATTTTAAAGACTAAAATATCACTTTCATATATACATATTACCAATATATCCCATATTAATTAATTATCATATCTCATAAGTTTGATTATGTTTCATTCAAAAAAAAATATTTTTATATAATAATTTTTTTTTTAATTTTATGTTTATAAATTATTATTTTACAGAATTAGAAATAAAGGTAACAACAATATTTTTGTAGGACTAAAAATATGAATGACTTTATTTTTTGTTTGGCAAATTTTTCGTATATAGTGGTTTAATTTGTGGAATGGTTTTTAAATTTATTTTGCTTTAAATTATATTTAGATCGTTATGTTAATATATATTAATATTTAATTTATTTATTTATGTTTGTACAATATTGATTGAAAATTTGAATATGCACATTTTAATAAAAATTTTTGTAATAAATATTTTAAAGAACAAATTACAGAAATACACATATTTTGTTTCACTTATTATTATCCCCTATTACTTTTAAAAATCTCCAAAATCCCTTATTTCTTTAATGTATCCGAGCTGCATTAATATCTGACCCAGTATTTAATGTATCCGAGCTAGTTTTTAATGTATTCGAGCTACATATTAGGTATCCGAGCTAGTTTTTAATGTATTCGAGACAATATTTAATGTATCCAAGCTTCAATTATTGTATCCGATTTTTTAATTTTTAAGGAATTAATGTAATTAGAAACTTATTAGGGATAAATTGTAATTTCATATTAAAACTATGGGATTTATGTAATTTATCCTATTTTAAATAGTTTCTCTCTATAAAATAATCTAATATTAAAAGTACATTGATACTTACCCTTTTTCATAATTTGACTCTAAAAACAAATTTGTTTTAAAAAAAAAAAATAACCAAACAGAATTTGCTTATCAAAAACACATTTTAATGAATTAGCCAAACACAAATTACTTTTTCAAAAACACTTTTTTAATAAACCATTTCTAAAAAAATAATATTTTTAGAAATAAGCAATTTTTAGCCGCAATACCAAACAGAGAGTAACTTTGAGATATGCACTTGAATTGACCATCTACAAAATTTGCCTTCTAAAGTCACTTTCATGTTTTGACTTTTAATTATCACCTTAAACTTAAAGTTGCTTCAAAAAGTGGGAAATGATAATAATTAAACTCCATGATAAGACTTGTTAGCAATTAATCAAGGAGTTTAGGGTAGACAAATTAAGTCTCATGCCCTCCAAGACAAACATAAGTTAGTAAAACATCATAATCCTTGAGTTAGTATTATAAAATAATAATCTCATGAGCAAATTAAAGTGGCGAATAAAAAATAAAATAAAGTTCATAATGATCTTAACTATAATACAAGTTATTTCGAACACCACTATTAATAAAAAACAAAAAAAAACCTTAATTAAACACTTAACAATATATAACTTAACCGGCTCAGTAGAACTCAAAAAATCTTGTTTCAAATTTTAAACCTCCTATAAATAATCTATCTAGAATATAAGTTTTTTTTAAAAAAAATATTACGATCCAAAATTCATAAATTAAATTTTTTTTACTCTACTTAAATTTGATGAAAGAAGTACGTTCATCACAAAATAATACTCCTACATGATTTCCAATCCTAGTAACTAGTAGGAAAGGGAGGAAAACAAATACTCAATTTAACGTGAGTAAATAGAATTTCATATTCAATCTCATAGATATATATAATATGATGCGAAAATATATATTCTAAAAGTTAAAATATGACTCGCAGATTCGGAGGGAGATCTCCACATTAAATATAACAAAATAACATATTTAGTGTAATCTAATCAAGTCTGGGTAAGATGGTGTTTATGCAGCCTTACTTCTACTTTATATATATATATATATAATAGACTAATTATTTCCGATAAACTCTCGCCTCAAACAAAACATATGATTTTAGAATTTTAGAAAATGTTTTTCTTAAAATTCTTAGGTTTCATGACATATGTAAAAAAAAATAAAAAAATCAATAAATACATTTATTTTTCACCTAACATTATAGGTCGGTGACTTTTGTCTCCTAGATTGAAATATTATTAAATCAGGATAATTATAAGACTAAATTGCAGTTTGTTTCCTCTAATTGTAACAATCAATCAGATTTCAGTTTGTACGTGATACTGATTTTGACATTAATTGTTTTTTAATCAATGGTTTACATATTAGGTAGTCTTTTTGGCCAAAAAAAATTATTTGAATTCATAATTTTCGATGATCATATATATCGTACGATATATTTATTATTGAAGATTTTAAAAATTGAACTCATTAAATTTAAATCTTGGATTCGTCTCTATTTACCATAACTCATAAAAAATTAAGAATATTTTCTAATTATCATGCTTTCCAGTTTCCAGTAACACGATTAGGTCAACAAATTATTTTTTTACCTGACTTTGGCTTTTCTAATATATATATATAAAAGGTGATACTATGCTCTTTTTATTTTTATTTTTATTTTCATCATTATCTTTGTTAGTATTGTCTTTTTACCTGAAAACGTGTATACTAACGAAGTTGAAATATACCTTCCTCTTGGAAGCATTTGCTTTTAAAAAGGAACCTTAAAAAAGATTAACTTTTTGAATTCTTTTGTGAAAAGTAAAAGATTAGGCTCATAAATAACATAGTTTAAATTTTCTGAACACCAACCTAAACTATTAAAAAAATACTTATAAAGAAGAAACTACTAATTTCATATCTTNTCATCAGAATGAAAGAGTAAAAGTTAGGGACCTTATAATAATGAGTTGGGAATCAACCATTAAGGTGTTTTTTGGATTATATATATCTCAAAGAGACAGATTCATGCATATCTAGGTCCAAAACGGACAGTACCTTAACAACTGGATCAGAACCATTACATTTACAAATGGTATGTATTGAGAATAAGTAGTTAGTTTGTTAGTTAAGTTTCTGTTATGTAACTAACTCTGCCAGCTGTGTAACTAACTCTGCCAGCTGTATTAGTTTGTTAGAGAATGCAGAGTGTGTGATCTATATAAGGAGCACATTCTCCTTTATTGTAACTCATCAGAAATAAAAATCCTCTTTCCTCTCTTCTTCAATTCATATGTTCTTTCCATAACTGCTTCCATGGAAGAAGAGTAGCTTCCATGGCTTCTATCATAAAGGCTTAAGGTTTACATGGTATCAGAGCAGCGACACTGGGATTGTCCTTCTAGTTGTATACAAGTTCTGTAATCAGATTCAAAATCGTTCAAATAACTCTCAACAATGCCAGAGTTAACAGTCGCAACTCTCGAACATAATCATCTTTTGTATCTTCATGCATCAGACATGCCAGGTACTGCATTGATTGCAGTAAAATTCACTGGTCCAGCAAACTATAGCTTATGGAGTAGATCACTTCGTCTTGCATTATTGGTGAAAAACAAGCTTGGATTTGTTGATGGATCCTGCTTGAAAAGCTCCTACAAAGGAGAATTAGCTGCTCAATGGGAAAGGTGTAACGCTGTGGTGCTTTCATGGATTAGTAGCACTGTGGCTCAGGAATTGATCACTACGATCGTGTATGCTTCAAATGCGAAAAGAGTGTGGGATGATTTTAAAGAGAGATTTGACAAGTCCAATCTTACTCGAGTTTATCAGCTTTGGGCAGAGGTATCTTCTCTTAAGCAAGGTACAGACTCTGTTACAGTCTATTATTCGAAATTGAGGGATTTATGGGATGAATTAGATGTGCTAGTTCCTTCTCCTTTATGTGACTGTGATGAGGCTAGGCCTTACATTGATCATCTCAGTCAACAAAGGTTGTTGATGTTTCTTATGGGCCTGAATGAGTCATATAGTCATGTAAGGAGTGATATATTGCTTAAATCTATTGTGCCTACTGTTAATCAGGCATATGCCACAGTCATACAGGAGGAAAGTCAGAGATTACTTGGTGTTGTAGACATTAACAAAGAGCCTCTTACTGTGCTAGTTAATAGAAGACAAGGTTTCAAGGGGAAGAGACCATTATTTGACACTGCTTGTGAGCACTGTGGGTATAAGAATCATCTCACTAAGAATTGCTATAGGATCATAGGCTATCCTACAGATTTCAAGAGTAAGAGGAAATTGGGACAAAGTGTTGCTCCAGGAGTTGACAATGGAGTTGAAAATGGTTACAAGTCTCATAATCTTGCTCCTGCAGGGTCTGCTGCAGGGTCTACTGGCTTCAAATCCTATGCAAATTTTGCCTTCACTGAAGGACAAAGGCATGGATTCAATCTCACCGAGGAGGAGTATAATCATGTACTGAATCTCAGACACAACAATAATCTCACAAACGCTGGGAATGATGGTGAATGCAAGGCAAACCTAGCAGGTAATGTGTCCTTGACATCTGATTGTTCTGCATATAGCTGGATAATTGATCAGGTGCAACTCACCACATTGCATCCGCTAAAGACTTGTTAGCTGAGATGAGTAGTATAGTTGATCATAGGTCAAATACTGTGCAATTATCAACAGGAAAAAAGGCACCCATTACTAACACAGGCAACTCAATAATTCTTGGGAGATATACAGTGAAAAATGTGTTGCATGTGCCTGACTTCAAGTTTAACCTGTTATCAGTTGCCAAACTGACCAAAGACCTGTTATGCAGTGTTAGTTTTTTTCCTAACTTCTGTGTGATGTAGGAGCTCTCCAATGGGAAGGTGATTGGGATTGGTAGAGAACGTGATGGTCTTTACTTGTTGAAAGATACAGTGCAAGCAGTAGCCAATGCTGCAGTAAAAGATGATAGACTAGCTTCTTTGTGGCATATGAGACTTGGCCATCCTTCTCTTCCTGCTATGCAACATATCTCTTCTCTTAAAGGACTTATACTTAACCAACAGTGCTGTCATGTATGTCCTCAAGCCAAGCAATGTAGACCTGTTTTCCTTCCTAGTTTACATAAGTCTAGTACTATTTTTCAGCTTCTGCATGTAGATGTATGGGGTCCCTATAGAACCCCCACTTATGATAGAAAGCAATACTTTGTTACTATAGTAGATGACTACAGTAGGTTCAGTTAGGCCTGTCTTATTCAATCTAAGGTTGAAGTTCAATCTGTACTAAAGAACTTCTTCGTAATGATAAACACTCAGTTTGGTTTGAAAGTGAAGGTGTTAAGAACTGACAATGGTACTGAATTTCTGAATTCCAAATGTAAAGAATTATTCTCTTCTCTTGGAATTGTGCATCAAACGTCTTGTGCTTACACACCCCAACAGAATGGGGTGGTTGAAAGAAAGCATAGACACATACTAAACACTGCTAGGGCCTTGAGGTTTCAGGCTGCTATTCCTATTTCATATTGGGGGCATTGTATTAAGGCAGCAGTTTATTTGATAAATAGAATTCCATCAGCAATGCTACAAGGTAAATCTTCACATGAACTACTCTATGGCTCTATTCCTGACCTAGATCATTTGAGAGTGTTTGGTTGCCTTTGTTTTACATCAGTTTTGCCCAGAACTGATAAGTTTGC
Source organism: Solanum stenotomum (assembly GCF_019186545.1). NCBI lineage: Eukaryota > Viridiplantae > Streptophyta > Magnoliopsida > Solanales > Solanaceae > Solanum > Solanum stenotomum. The sequence continues at coordinate 29,659 of NW_026027478.1, read as the reverse complement.
TCCAAGGGCAAAGAAAGGAGTCTTCATGGGATATGCAGAAACACAAAAGGGGTACAGAATATTGGATTTGGAGTCTCATTCTTTTCATGTTAGCAGGGATGTGAGATTTGTAGAGAATCAGTTCCCTTTTCAGTTTGATTCCAACCCTCAGCTTCATGAATTGTTTGATTCATCTTGGTTAACACAGTCTGAGTTTTCTCTGGATCCTGTCATTGATAAGCATCCTCCAGCACCAGTTGTGGACTTGCCAGAAGTTGAAGTAGAAGATCATACTGAGTCTATGGATACAGTGTCAATTGATGAAAATGATCGGGAAGAGGTCACAATGGCATCTCCAGAAAATTGCCATATTGTACCAGTTGCAAAACCTGCTGTTGAAATCTCTGAACATGCAAGGCCAAATAGATCCCTTAAACCCCCTATTTGGCATAAGGATTATATTATGCCTAATCCTTCAAGACAAGTTCACACTGCATGCCTTTATCCTATTGCTGATTATGTAGCATATTCAAAAATCAGTTCTCCCTATAAAACTTTTCTAACTGCTCTTTCCAATGTATCTGAACCTTCTAGTTTCAAAGAGGCCTCCAAATGCAAGGAATGGGTTGCTGCAATGCAAGAGGAGATTAGTGCATTAGAGCAAAATCACACCTGGTCTGTAGTGGATCTCCCACTTGGCAAAAAGGCTATTGGCTCTAAATGGGTGTACAAAGTTAAGCTTCAGGCTAATGGTCAGGTTGAAAGGTACAAAGCCAGACTGGTTGCCAAGGGGTTCAGCCAACAGGAGGGTCTAGACTATCATGAAACTTTTTCACCTGTAGCTAAGATGGTCACAGTCAGGACTGTTATTAGTGTAGCAGCATCACACAACTGGCCTCTTCACCAAATAGATGTCCATAATGCCTTCTTACAAGGTGATCTTATTGAGGATGTTTATATGGACATGCCACAAGGTTTTCAGAGGCAAGGGGAGTACAAGGTGTGTAAGTTGCTGAAGTCTTTATATGGACTAAAACAGGCCTCAAGACAATGGAATCTAAAGCTCACTGAGGTTCTCCTAGATGTTGGTTACTCACAGAGTCCATATGATCATTCCTTTTTTACAAAAAAGGATGGACAAGAGATAGCAGTGATTCTCATTTATGTCGATGATTTACTCATCACAGGTAACAGCAGTAAGATGATACATGAGTTAAAGGACTCACTTCACAATAGGTTCAAAATGAAAGACCTTGGTAATCTTAAGTATTTTCTGGGCATTGAAGTCATGAGGTCTGCAACAGGCATACTTCTCAATCAGAGAAAGTATGCCCTTGAACTTATATCAGACACTGGTCTGAGTGGTGCCAAGCCAGTGAGCACACCATTGGAAGCAAATGTCAAACTTACAACAGTAGAATATGATGAGTTAACTGGGACTACTAATGATCCTGTGTACAAGGATGTCACAGCTTATCAAAGGATGGTTGGTAGATTATTATATCTTACCATTACCAGGCCTGACATTAGTTTTGCAGTTCAGGTTTTATCACAATTCATGCAAAGGCCTAAACTCTCACATTGGAAAGCAGCTCTGAGGCTAGTCAGGTACATCAAGAATTATCCTGGTCAAGGAATACTGTTGAGTAGTACAAAAAGTTTGGAACTTGAAGCATTTTGCGACTCAGACTGGGCAGCATGTCCAAACACAAGAAGGTCTGTGACAGGTTATATGGTTAAACTAGGGGATTCACTGATTTCCTGGAAGTCAAAAAAGCAGCACACCGTGAGTAGAAGTTCTGCAGAGGCTGAGTACAGGAGTATGGCTGGTGCAGTAGCAGAAATTACTTGGCTGGTTGGGGTGTTGAAAGAATTGAATGTGCAGGTTACAACTCCTATAAGACTGCATTGTGATAGTAAAGCAGCACTACAAATTGCAGCTAATCCCATCTTTCATGAGAGAACTAAACACATTGAAATAGACTGTCATTTTGTAAGGAAAAGGATCAAAAGTGGACTTATACAACCTACTTATGTCAATACCAAACAACAGCCAGCAGACATATTGACAAAGGGTCTAGGAGCAGCTTCTCACTACTTGCTACTGTCCAAGCTTGGAGTCTTCAACATTTACTCAGACTAAAGCTTGAGGGGGAATATTGAGAATAAGTAGTTAGTTTGTTAGTTAAGTTTCTGTTATGTAACTAACTCTGCCAGCTGTGTAACTAAGTCTGCCAGCTGTATTAGTTTGTTAGAGAATGCAGAGTGTGTGATCTATATAAGGAGCACATTCTCCTTTATTGTAAATCATCAAAAATAAAAATCCTCTTTCCTCTCTTCTTCAATTCATCTGTTCTTTCCATAACTGCTTACATGGAAAAAGAGTAGCTTCCATGGCTTCTATCATAAAGGCTTAAGGTTTACAGTATGAGATCAAGATTCTCCCTCAGTATTGTGATGAAACAAATCTCAACAAGGACGCTAAATCTTTTTGAGATAGGAGAAGGGGTATGTGACTCTCATGATGGAGGGCAAGCACACATTTCACATGAGAATGAGAGAAGAAAGTTAGGACCTTATAAGATTATGTTCAAAATCAACAATTGAGAAGCCTTTTGGGTTGAAAACCCTAAGGAAAAATCCATACAAGCCTAAATCGAAAATGAACAACACCTTAACAGTTGAATCAGAATCGTTACACTTCCACACTCGACGTCAAGTTTTAGGAACAAGAAACTCTAATAAATAAAAGAAAGACAATAGCCGCTCCTTTATTTTAATTTCTTATATGTGATTATAGAAAGGGGAAACTTGATTTACATCATAAAGAAAATCAAAGTATGTTTTTATTAATACTATATATAATTTGATTTATTGAATTCAAAATTAATTATTTGTACTTATTTAGTGATAGAAGTAATAATTATTTTTTTAAAATAACTCATTTCGATACTTAAACTCTGCTTGTGGCTTCTTAATTTGTGAATTGTGATACAGTAATTAACATATCTCACAATTATTATTATTA
>NW_026027478.1:0-24960 GCF_019186545.1 Solanum stenotomum | reverse complement strand
ATATATATATATATATATATATATAGGTGTTAAGTTAAAGTTACAAAGTTCGAAAGAGTCATAGTGTTTTATTTTTTAGTTAATCGGGTTTACCTTGATGATTTTTAAGTGACAAAAATAGTATTCTTTCTACTTTAACTTGTTTGACTGGTTTTAATTTGACACGAAATTTAATAAGGATAAATTATTTAAATACACATCTTATTTTATTATAATTTCTAAAATTTCCTTCCATTTAAAAATTTTTCAAAAATCTCCTCTCGGATACATCACTCCCCTATCCCTGATACACCCCATCTCTCTCGGAATATCCCTCCACTCTCTAATACATCCCTTTCCTCTCGGATACATCCCTCCCCTCTCTGATACATCCCTCTCCTATGTATCTGAATGCCTTATCTCCTCTCTCATACATCCCTCCCCTCTCAGATACATTCCTCCCCTATGTATATGGGTGTCTGCTAATGTATCCGGAAGTCCAATGAAGTATCTGTAAGTCTAGTGATGTATCCGGAATCCATACATTTTAAGGGATTCTTGTAATTTGGAAAATAGTAGGGAAATAATGTAATTAGCTCTTAGCACTATGAGATTTATGTGAATTATACTAATAAAGTAAAGAAGACTTTTGAAGCTTGTGGTCTTAAACTAAAAGATACTCCATATAACATATATCAAAATGTCAATTAATCTTGAAGTCTTAAATATGTCATGTGATAGTTGAAACTAATATAGAAAAAAAAAATGTTCTTTTTCAAATGAACTAAAAAAAAAAGTAAGTTAAATAAATTGAAACTGTAAAAGCTTGTTTGGAATTGTTGTTGAGAGGCCAAACGTGCTTTTTTGAGAAAAAAATATTTTTTTTTGAAAAACAAAGTGTTTGACAAATCCTTAAAACTGTTTTTAAATAGAAATAGAAGCAGTTTTTATGTTGTTGCGAAGAAGCTAAAAAGTTCTGTTTATTTAAAAAAAACAGAACAAAAGCAGAAAATTATATTTTTGAAGACTAAAATATCACTTTCATATATACATATTTACCAATATATCCCATAATAATTAATTATCATATCTCATAGGTTTGATTATGTTTCATTCAAAAAAAATTATTTTATTTTATGTTTATAAATTATTATTTTACATTTTATTTTACAGAATTAGAAATAAAGGTAACAACAATATTTTTGTAGGATTAAAAATATGAATGACTTTATTTTTTGTTTGGCAAATTTTTCGTGTATAGTGGTTTAATTTGTGGAATGGTTTTTAAATTTATTTTGCTTTAAATTATATTTAGATCGTTATGTTAATATATATTAATATTTAATTTACTTATTTATGTATGTACAATATTGATTGAAAATTTGAATATGCACATTTTAATTAAAAAATTTGTAATAAATTTTTAAATAGTTTCTCTCTATTAAAAGTACATTGATACTTACCCTTTTTCGTAATTTGACTCTAAAACCCATTTTAAAAAAAAAAAATAGTCAAACACAATTTGCTTATCAAAAACACATCTTAATGAATTAGCCAAACACAAATAATTTTTCAAAAGAACTTTTTTAATAAACTACTTTTAAAAAAATAATGCTTTTAGAAATAAGCAATTTTTAGCCGCAATACAGAGAGTAACTTTGAGATATGCACTTGAATTGACCATCTACAAAATTTGCCTTCTAAAGTCACTTTCGTGTTTTGACTTTTAATTATCACCTTAAACTTAAAGTTGCTTCAAAAAGTGGAAAATGATAATAATTAAACTCCATGATAAGACTTGTTAGCAATTAATCAAGGAGTTTAGGGTAGACAAACTAAGTCTCATGCCCTCCAAGATAAACATAAGTTAGTAAAACATCATAATCCTTGAGTTAGTATTAAAGTGGCGAATAAAAAATAAAATAAAGTTTATAATGATCTTAATTATAATACAAGTTATTCCGAACACCACTATTAATAAAGAATAAAAAAAAAATCGTAATTAAACACCTAACAATATATAACTTAACCGGCTCAGTAGAACTCAAAAAATCTTGTTTCAAATTTTAAACCTCCTATAAATAATCTATCTAGAATATAAGTTTTTTTTAAAAAAAATATTACGATCCAAAATTCATAAATTAAATTTTTTTTACTCTACTTAAATTTGATGAAAGAAGTACGTTCATCACAAAATAATACTCCTACATGATTTCCAATCCTAGTAACTAGTAGGAAAGGGAGGAAAACAAATACTCAATTTAACGTGAGTAAATAGAATTTCATATTCAATCTCATAGATATATATAATATGATGCGAAAATATATATTCTAAAAGTTAAAATATGACTCGCAGATTCGGAGGGAGATCTCCACATTAAATATAACAAAATAACATATTTAGTGTAATCTAATCAAGTCTGGGTAAGATGGTGTTTATGCAGCCTTACTTCTACTTTATATATATATATATATAATAGACTAATTATTTCCGATAAACTCTCGCCTCAAACAAAACATATGATTTTAGAATTTTAGAAAATGTTTTTCTTAAAATTCTTAGGTTTCATGACATATGTAAAAAAAAATAAAAAAATCAATAAATACATTTATTTTTCACCTAACATTATAGGTCGGTGACTTTTGTCTCCTAGATTGAAATATTATTAAATCAGGATAATTATAAGACTAAATTGCAGTTTGTTTCCTCTAATTGTAACAATCAATCAGATTTCAGTTTGTACGTGATACTGATTTTGACATTAATTGTTTTTTAATCAATGGTTTACATATTAGGTAGTCTTTTTGGCCAAAAAAAATTATTTGAATTCATAATTTTCGATGATCATATATATCGTACGATATATTTATTATTGAAGATTTTAAAAATTGAACTCATTAAATTTAAATCTTGGATTCGTCTCTATTTACCATAACTCATAAAAAATTAAGAATATTTTCTAATTATCATGCTTTCCAGTTTCCAGTAACACGATTAGGTCAACAAATTATTTTTTTACCTGACTTTGGCTTTTCTAATATATATATATAAAAGGTGATACTATGCTCTTTTTATTTTTATTTTTATTTTCATCATTATCTTTGTTAGTATTGTCTTTTTACCTGAAAACGTGTATACTAACGAAGTTGAAATATACCTTCCTCTTGGAAGCATTTGCTTTTAAAAAGGAACCTTAAAAAAGATTAACTTTTTGAATTCTTTTGTGAAAAGTAAAAGATTAGGCTCATAAATAACATAGTTTAAATTTTCTGAACACCAACCTAAACTATTAAAAAAATACTTNATATATATATATATATATATATCAAAGAGATGGATTCGTGCATGTCTAGGCGCAAAACGAATAATGCCTTTAACACTTGGATCAAAATTATTACATTTTATAAATGGTATCAGATCAAGACTCTCCTTCAGTATTGTGATAGGGCAAATTTTAACAAAGACGCCAAATTACAAAGGAGGTGGGAGTGGGGGTATGTGACTAATGATGGAGAGCAAGCGCACATTTCATATGAGAATGAGAGAAGAAAGTTAGGGACCTTATAAGACTCTATTCAAAATCAACTATTGAGACGCCTTCTGGGTTAAAAACCCTAAGGACAAATCCGTACAAGCCTAAATCAAAAGCCTACAATGTCTTAATAGTTGAACCAGAATCGTTACACCCCACCGTGGCGTCAAATTTTAGGAACAAGAAACTCTAATAAATAAAATATAGACAATAGCCTAATGTTCATTTTAATTTCCTATATGTGCTTATAGAAAGGGGAAACTTGATTTATATCATAAAACAAGAAAATCTAAGTATGTTTTTATTAATACTGTATATATATTTATTCTTAATACAAAAGTTCATTGATAGAAGTAAAAAACAATTTTTTTGGAAATAGTAACTCATTTCGATACTTAGACTCTGCTTGTGGCTTCTTAATTTGTGAATTGTGATGCAATAATTAACATATGTAACAATTATTATTATTTGGGAATCAAACTATTTTCACTATGAATTCTATAAACTAGTTTTGGTAACCATATTTTAATTTTAAAAAAATTTAAAAAAAAATGAGTGTGAAATGTTTAAATTTCTTTTTTAATAGAAAAATCAATATCTGAATTCACACTAAAAAATAAATAAATTAATCTTCGGTTTCAAAGTTCAAAACTTCTTATTTGCCTGGAGGATCACATTTGAACATAAATTATTCACCTCAAGATGAGAAGATTTTATTTAATACAGTAGATTCAATCTTGAGTATATTGATAGTATATATTTCGATCATATTGATAAACTAGTTGGCAGGACAATATATGTCCGTAACTTTCCTATTAGAGTTTTTGGTATATTATACTCTAGTTAAATCCATGCGTCTAAACTTATAATAGTCAGAAGGAATGAATCAATGTTTTTGGCCCTCTTTGATTGGTGAATTTTAGTAGTCATGCTCAGACTAAACCAACCCATAATCATACATTTTTTGTCTACATTATATTGATTTATAATTAATATAAGAAATCATTTGTTAAACTGATTACCAACTAAACAAAAAAGAGTAATTAAAATGAAAAATAAAAGAATGTCGTTTATCTTATACATATTGTATTAGTTATGCGGGTTTCTAACTAATATTAAATCAAACACCATGATAATTTTACACATAAATAATTTACCTTCTAATCAGCTACCAAACATGATATTACTTATACATGCATAACTCACCGATCTCCAAACCAATTATCAACCACCCTCTAACTCTTTGTGGTTGATTTTTAACGAGTGTAATAGGTGTAGATTTTGTTGTGTAGATACTCAATAGGTACAACCCTTAGTTGAGGTATTCAAATGAAATATGTTGATAACTTAAAGTGATTGTCTATGACTTCTTAAGCGTTTAATTTAAGAATTAATTTGAATTGTGCATGTACATCAATTAATAGATAAATGTACTAGGAGAATAAATGTACTAGGAGATTTAATGATGAGCTGAAAGTACATGTTGCCTTAATCATTTGAAAAAAGTGCTCAAGTACGAAATAAATATTAATATCCCCCAAATTAAAAAGAGGGAACATGTACAAGGAGAAAGGGAGAGTATTAAATTATTTATTTATTTAAAAAAGTAGTTAATCAATGATACTAACCATTGATTATAAGTTATCAATCAATTTTATTACTTATAATTACCTTTAAGTCTTTTACTAGAGAGGAGGGCCAGTCTCCTCTTCTTAATTCTTTTTTAGTATCATTATATTTAATGTTCGTGTTGTATTTTATTTTATATTATTTATTTTTACATGTTGTTTTATTTACTTTTATTTATCTTGCTATATATTTTTTTCAATCTTGTTTTGATTACACTTTTTTTTTAGTTAAGGGTTTATCGAAAATATTCTCTCTATCCATAAAGGTATGAATAAAATTTGTGTACATTCTACCCTTTTCAAACCTATAAATATTTTTTATTATGTCAATATATAGAACTTATTATCCTCCAAACAATATACATACTAGTAAAATGTCAAATAAATTCCTACCTAAAAAGGGATTTTAGTTCTTAGTCAAAGATAGAAAATATGTGGTTCATGTAGGATCATTACATAGAGTTGACCTTTCCTATTGGCAAATAGTTAAGACTTTTTTGTTCTATGGTTCATATACATAAAAGTCAGAAAAGTATGACTTATATTTTGTTCAGTCCACAAAATAATTATAGATTTACACAACTATCGATTGTAGTGCAGTAATAGAACTACTTCAATCTTAATCAGAGGGCTCGTATCAGAGGTCTCGGGTTCAGTCCTGGGTATGAAAAAAATCTTGCTTGGAGCGGTCGAGCACCACCCTCGAATGGACCCTGTGCTTGAATGTAGTCGAGGCTTCAATGTCAACTCCGAACACCGATTGGAAAACCAAAAATATTATTATAGATTTACAAGAACCTAACAAATATAATTACAACATCCTTTAAGTGGAAGGTAATTGTATTTTATTTTATAACCGTGTGTCCCAGTCATTAGCTTGCGCACACCTTAACTAATCTACAAAATATGTATCACCTCCCACACCCCCTTAATTTAGAATAAATCATAGTAGTTCACATTTATCCATTTTTAAACGAACTAATTAAAACGATGGATACAATAAATTTTTATAAGGTTGAATAAAAAGTTTAGCTTCAAAAAATCAAATAACTTTGTCGAGATTAATAGCTAAAAAAATGAGAAAACGAAAAAAAGAGCGAACAACAACAATAACACAACCATTGTAACTTTACAAGCGGAATTTGGAGAGGAAGATGTGTACTATGTATCTAAATCTTACCCTTATCTAGTTATTTTATTATGATAGAAAAGTTGTTTCCAATAAACCCTCGACTTAATGAGAAAAAGTGCAGAATATTTTATTATTTCAACCAGCAAAATGTAATGGGGATTAGTTGCGTGTTTTTTTTAAAAAAATAATTAACCAGAAGACATTTGTCAAGATTACTGATTTTAAAAGTTAATTTAGTTTGAAAAAGTGCTAAGTATAATTCAGAATGAAAATGAACCCTGTAATAATCAAGTAAAACATAAAAAAAAATTAAAAAAAAGGTTCAATGATTTAAGCTTCGAGCTTGTTTAATTGACCATCTAACCCAACGTGGCAAATATTTAAGATTAATGCAGTGACTAAGCTAATAATAAATTGCATTTTAAATCTCCTGATTACGCTTAAAATTAGTAACGTAAAACTATAACAACATATTCAGTGTACAAATAAAATCTAAAAAAATACATATACGCAACTTTTATCCGGCCTTCTCATAAATTAAAGATAGAGATACACTATTTCAAGTAACGTGCAACTATTTCAACATTCTATGTGCCAATTGGCAAGACATTGTTTTTCTTTAATATATTATATTTTTTTAGGTAGAATATCTTTATTAATTTAGTATTTCAATTTTTAAAACATTTATCATAAATCCTTGTGATATCAACTTGTCCATGTGTTAGATTTTGAGATTTTTGATCTATTGAGTAAGATTTAATTTTTTCAGTTTCCTCTCTTTGGGTACCTTAAAGGATAAAATTAAAACATAAAGAAAAATAAAGAAACAATCCAAAACTTTGTCAAGATAAATAGACCCCTAATATCATTAGATAACCAAATAAAAAAAGTATTATAGGATTACTGATTTCAGGATATCGATTTAAAATTTTATACATAACGAGTATCAATTTGGAAATGGATCTAATTTTTATATCAAATAAACAGATTACCCAAAATCAATAATATTACTTCACTCTAAATTCATTTGCCCCAAAACATCTATCAACCATATTTTTTATCGGCGATGACATTCAATGAATTCAGATCATTGAATGAGAAGTCATTGATGAAGCACATAAAAATTCCTTTTTCATTTCAATTTTTATATCGAATACGTTGATCAATCGATATAGATAATCGTCAAATCAAAGTGAATCAACACAATATACGTATTCCTTACAAACGTTCTTTCACTTACCTAAAATTGAATTTTGATCGATGTAAAGTCAAACGACAGAAAACAAGTGGTTTAGATAATTGACCTTTCCATTACTAATGTGACAATCTTAACTTATGAAGTCACAAAGTTAGACTATAATTTGTTATTGATCAAATCAATGTTGATCATTTGTATAATATTCTAGAAGTTTAGATTTTTATCATGAAGAATTTGAATTTTTTTATCAATTAACATTAATTGAGTGAGCCTCTTTTGTCTCTCCTTTTTATGGTGTTCCATTTGTCAAATTCAACCGTTTTAGTTAATACTGATATATATATTAACGTTGGATAATATATACTATAAGTTAGTAAATTATATGATCAGTAAATTAAATGATTCAATTTTTTATATGTTATATGGTATATTGTAAAATATTATATGGTGCTAGTTTGAGTCTATTCATTAAAGTAAAAGTTGATATATTATATGATACCGTGTTGATATAATATATGGTAAAATTTGGTATACTATATGGTATCTAATTGGTATAATATATGTATATATTGAGTTTTTATTAAGGTTAACATATGGTGATTCTTTCTTTAGTCCATTACTATGAGACATAATTGTATACCACGCAAAGACACAATATTTTGACGAATTTGTATCAATAAAGCACAAAGCTAGATAAAATTATTTAAAAACAACTATCAATAACAATGTTAATTCTGCTATGGATAATTGGTACAAGTCTTTTTGTTATGACCGTCTATACAACATTTACTATAAATTACTTTCAATCTCTTGAATTTAACCTCGTGAAATCCCTTCTTATAGTCATAGTGAGCGGGCTGGGTTTGATTTTGCCACCTTTAATTATTAGTAACTAAAAACTGTAGGAATTTCAATTTTTCCAGATTTACTTGTGGGAAATTAGGAAGAGAAAGCATTCAACTCAAAGCTTGGTCTTAAACAAACAATGAAGATATTGACATCGGTAGTAAACTTTCTTAAGCGAGGACTCTTTCTAGGAATATAATCCATAGAAAGTTTTCTACTCATTCTCGATTTTTCTTAGAAACGAGCACAAATTATTTATCTGTTTAAGATACTTTTGAATAACATAAAAGAATAAAAACAACCCAAAATTGTTACCAAGAAAATATGAGATGGACATCTTTTTCCACCTTGATATTAACGTTGAAATTGATCTTCTTTCTTGAAAAGAAAAATAAGAGAGAGAAAAGGATCTTTAATAAAGAAACATATCCAAATATAATTGTAATTCAAATAAGTAACAAAATAAATTAAGAGTCCCACAAAATCAGCCCACTAATTCTAAAAAAAATAACTAAAAAAACATGTATAACCTGTAGTTTAAAAAAGTTGTCATATTTATAATTAAAAACTTAATATTGTTAAAAAAAATTAGATTTGTATCATGTAAAATAATGTCTTAAACACAATATTCTAGTAATTTTTCTAAAGTAAAACTATTGTTATATAGGAATTATTTAGATGCTTAAATTGTAATACTTGTCCACTATACTAAAAATAGATGTCCAACAATACTAGTCCACTTTATGAAATCCATGGATAATTCTACACTTAGGGCTCGTTTGGTATGAGGGATTAGAAATAATAATGAAGGGATAAATAAATAGTGATGGGATAAAAAAAAATTATGTTGTTTGGTTGCCATGTTTGGGATAACTTATCCCACTATTTATATCATAGTGATGGGATAAGTTATCCCATATACATGGTGGGATAAGTTATCTCAGGATAACTTATCCTAGGATAACTTGTTTCCAACCAAACGACCCCTTAGTTCCTAATTTATCCTTATCTTTAATTATAGTCATTTTCCTATTACATTTTTCAAGACATTGCCTTTATTATAGAGTAAATTTTAGGTTAAGCAAACGTAAAAATCATATTTGTATGTCATAGATATAGTTTGTATAATTGCGCTCCATAGCAAACTTTATGTTTGTTATTTCTATTAATCTGTATATTTTAGTATACATATAAATAAAAATTTGTATTTGTATATTTCGGTATACAAACTAAAACATAGTAATTGTATATAAACAAAATTACTACATATATACAACACATATGTATACCGAATGAGTCTATTTGTATATTTTGATATACAAATGGGTCCTGCAATTAATTTTTATATAACGCATGCAAAGAAAAAAAGTTTTAATAATGTTGTATTTTGAGGTGACTCTTTAAAATTAAAAAAAATGAAAGTTAACCAAATCGTATCGATACCGAAGAGAAACCTATATGATCTAGATGGTTTTAAAAAATCTAATTTAGTTATACATCATAAAATACCCAAAAAATTGAGATAATGTATTTTTTTTAAATAACCGACCGAACTGTCTCAATAACATCTGCACCATTGTTAGAAATTAGCAATTTCTATTTGTGGTATTTTATTTTTTTTTAAATGCAGTAATATTTTTTTTTCTACTAATAATATTAACAATCTAACATTAACAATAGAAATCAAAGGTAACTTATGGATAAAAAGATCGAGAAATAAAATAATCAAACGTATTACTTAGTTAATAACAACAAAATATGATAAAATTTTGAACAATTAAATCATAAATTTAAATCACCAGGAATATTTGCTACACTTAATGAAGTAGTACTTATTTAGTATGATATGTAAAATTTAGAAACACGCATAATTACTATATGTATAAAAAAAAATTAAAATACAATATAGAATAAAAGATGAAATAACTAAAATATAAATTAGTAACACATAAATAATCAAATTTTCATAACTAATATTTACCTAAAATAAAATAGATTATTTTATAAAAACTACCTTACTAATTCTAATCAACAAGGTTGAACTGGACCCACCAAAATACTACAAATGAGAAAATCAGATTAAAAGAAAGGCATTAAAAATAGGAATTAAAAGAAAGGGAGTTGCCCAGGTTCAATCTTGGGACCTTACACATGAAATGGTAGCTTTAACCACTAAGTCAAGTAGCTTATTATGAGGGAAGCACACAACTAAAGCAGACATGTTGACACTCAACTATGCGCTTATTCCCTCTTCTTAGATAATAAAATAAATTTTTTCAGATTTTATTTGTGAAGTTTACTGAGTTAGTGTGAAATATAAGAAACTTTCTTGTGCAAACCGTAGTTCAACCAGTTGCAACGGGTTAATTATCATGTTTTCAAATATCACTCCACTCACTATAAACCAGTTACCTAATTAGTTTTAAAGCTTGATAGCATAAGGTTTGAATATCGAGGATTAAAATAGGAGGTTATTAAGTACTCGATGATTGTCGTATTATTTGTGGGAGAGGTAGGGGGCAAACCCCCTCTTCTCCTTTTTAATAGTATTATCTAATAGTTCCATAGTTTTTTATTCTATTACTGTCGATTATCTTATTTATTTTGTATCTTGTTATTTTGTTATTATATTTTTCTTGCAATTCTGCTTCGAAACATTTCTTTGAACATAAAGTCTATTAGAAAAATAATCTCTACCCTACAAAGGTGGACATAAAATCTCTGTACATTCTATCCTTCCAACCATAAGTAAAATTACATCAAATATGTTATTGCAACAGAATATAAACTCTTATTCCTTGTACTAATACATTACCTCTTGCCTAAAGGCTAAAGCCCATCTGTTAGATGTGCATATTATCTGAGAGCTAGTTTGTATTGTGTGGAGTAAAAGGCAAAATACACTTTCTAAAAGAATGGAAAGGAAAATGTTTTCTTGAAAAATATTTTCTAGGAAAGTAATTGCGTTCCTTACTTGTTTCCTTGTGTTTAATGCGTAAGAAAAAAAAAAAAAAGCACTTGTAGATAACCTAGACAAATGGGAGGTGAGGATAAGGGTGTAGCGGTGGTAGAGATGTCAGGGTAAAATGAGGTATATATGTTGATGGATAGAGAGGACAAAATCAATGTGAAATATCACTTGCGAAACTTATTTTCCCTACCTCCATCAGGAAAGTCATTTTCCTAAAGTGAACTCGTTTTCCTAGTAGAGGTAATTTCCAATTTTTTTGACCAAACAAACATGAGAAAACTGAAAACCTCCGTACCGAATACACCCAAGTCTGCAACTTCTTTTTCCATAAGAACATTTGATTGAGCTTCATTTGAACCCACAACCAGAATATTTAAAGCTTACCAGTTAAAAGTATATGTAAAGGACACTTGGTACTTTTAACAGGTCAGACATGAGATTAAACAAATTTTATACTGTTTGTACTGGTAAGAACATGTCCAATGCCTGAAATTTTTATTTACCAGGGTGAACATTTATTTCAATATCTACCCATAATGTAGGTGTATATATCCATCAACATGTAATCTCTATGGAACAGTGAGCAATCACATTATATAAAGAGATTTTTTGTTTAACTAATTATTCATTTTAGTTGTAGGCGCAAACTAGGTTTGTCAATGGCCCGGGCTTGATCTTATACATGGTGTGTATGGGTCTACGTCTAATGTAATTCGCATAAGCTCAACATAACCCATTTGTTCTATAGTGTGAGTGTCCTCCACGAGAAGAACAACCTCCTCCGTTCAGTGATGATACTTGTACTACTTCAAGGAACCAATATGAAACTAATATACTTTCTCCGCGTCCTTGAAATGACTAAATTGGAGAAAGTAAAAGTTCACAGCTTTGAGAAATCACAACAAAAGAATATCAATTTGAGGCAACAATGAAAGTAATGTGGTTTATCCAAGATCAATTCGTCTGCATTTCTTTCATTCTCCAATGAAGTTGGCAAAGATTTGGAGTGAATTTATGAATTCTGGAAGATCAAAATAAACTTACAGAAAGGATGAAGTACAAATAAACTTACATTTAGGGGGTTAAAGAGGAGCTGACCCATAGAAAACTACCTCTGCTGGCCCCGTCATGTATATATGGTTGTCTTTCTCACTCCACTCAATGTCAAGTGGTCCACCAGGCAGATCAACAGTACAACGCTGCTTTGGTAACGGGGAAGAGCAATGATCAAAGGAGCAATCAGTAACGCAACAAATGGGAAAGACGGTCACACATACTTGACATGATTTTGGTTTTTTCCAGCATTAAAACCCAAAAGTAATCAACTTCTTACCCTTGCAGCACGACCCTCAAGCACTGCTGCAACAACAACGGCACAAGCTCCTGTCCCACAGGCTAGTGTCTCGCCTATACTCGAAAAGGGATAAATTCACAGTTACATTTAGCAAGTAATGACACCAATCTAATACATCAAATTATTTGTAAGGTGAAGGTTTCCTTTTTGTTCAGAAAACAAACCTGCACCACGTTCCCAGACACGCATTTTAAGGTGTGTTGGGGAGAAAACTTGAACAAATTCTGCAAATCAACCAAATATGTCAATGTTTACCCAAAAGATGCAAGAAAGGAGTTCATGAAATAATAACAAATGAAACACCACGACCATAAACACACATTTGGTAATCCTTCTTTATCTGCATCAAAGAGCAGCAAGTGCTTGAAACACAAAAATCGAGTGCACTCTTAAATCTTAATCAGGAAGCTACATTTTAAACACAGATGACAAACTTAAAGATTGCATCACCCTACACCTATAATGATACTGGAAGTGCACCTAAAGCCCTTAATTGCCAGACAAAAAAACTGCTGTTGGATAATGCATGCCAAATGACAAGCACTCAGTCACTTTACATAAGAAATGTTAATCCGGTAAATAAACCATGAACGGCTTGTCAACCGAACTGATTAACCAAAAACAGAACCTTTATTTTGGCTAACGTGCAGTCTTCATCTCTTTCCAAAGCCACATTATATAATGTAGACCAGTTCTACTACATTTAGTACATTTCCAAATACTGAAATTGCATTTTCGTTTAAAAACCCCCAAAGTAACAAACAATAACGTACACTGTAGACAAGTTGCATCCTTATATTTCATTTATATTCTCCCTCAAATTTTTTGTTTATTGTTTACTCTTGTTTCCGTTTACTTTTAACCTACTTTTAGTTACTTCTCGTTTCACCTTCCTTTATCTTCCTTTCCCCTCTTCCCATCCTTTTTTCTTCCTTCCAACACCATCTCAATTTTTTCAGTTTGTTCTAGTTATAAATATTGCATTTAATTGTTACTTTTATTTCCACTTAAGCATCGTGAATGCCTATAATATTTTTTAATTAGCTTCTATTAGTTGAAAAGTGTCCAATTACTGTTTTCCACTCCATAAATCAGCTTATTACCCTCAACCGAGTTGCAGACACCACCACGTGCTATTACAATTACTGGTCACTATGAGACCTGAATTGATTATTCTTCAATTGCCGGCATTTCTCTACCTCTCTAGTGCGAGGTTCCTCTAGTTGCATTTAGTTAGGATTTTTTATCAACATTGTTTCATCACCCTCATCTGGAAATCGCGTGATAAAGAGATAACCAATCCACCCAAAAAAATAATATCAGAATCTATCATATATAAGACCTGCAGCCCACTTGAGTACCATATCCCATCAAAGTAACTACATACGATTGATATCCTCGATCTACCACTATGAAATATCCAGTAGAAGTAGATAAAGTGACTCACATACCATATCCAACTCGAATGACGGATCCTCTTGCCCTCACACTGCTCAATTCCCTCATATCGAATCATCTCTAAATCCTTGAAAACATCTATCACTTTCTGAAATTGAACACCAGAAGCAGCAACTTGAGAAACTCCCATGCGAATAAAAATAATCAACCCTTTGAGAAACATTCTCACTCTCTCAGCCTCGGTAGGAAGTTACATTGAAGCGTGTCTAACCAAGACATAGAATCTAACCTCATACTTGTCACTGTTATTTCCTCTTGTTGCAAACCCTCAAGTTCAGCCCTCTTATACTCCCTCTCATTGAGTGGAACAAACCACCTGAGTAAACAGAGTCCATGAGAGTGGAGATGGTCTAGTTGGCCTACTAATATGTAATATCTCCACCACTACTTGATAGGGCCAATATTATGAAACGATGTGTGGTTAACTCCATGGGACTCCACTAATCAAAGATTGTGCAACCCCTCATAACAACTGATATAAATTCATACACATTCTCACTGAAGATACTAGTATATGTTGGAGGATTCATCATCCTGAACCCTTCAAACACTTTCTGCTCATCGACGGTCATGATAGGCCTATTATCAAACGTAGTGCAACACAACCTGTAACTTGACCTCACTCCTGCATCTACCTCATTCAATAAACCTAGCAGTGGGTGGGTGTACAAGCTCTTGATCACGAATGCACGAGTCCTCATCATTTGTGAGAGAATGAGACAACAAGAATACAATTTCAACAAAGTCAAGTGCGCACGATAAGGAATGAAAGGATAGAAGTTTCCTAAATGTCTTATAGCCTCTCAAAGATAAGTATGGACGTCATAATACCGATCCGCAAGACTCTACTAGCCATTGCTCTTATACTCGTGAGACCGATGAACCTAGTGCTCTGATACCAAATTGTCATGACCCAAAATTTACATGTCGTGATGGCACCTATGTTCCCAACCGATAGGTAAGCCAACCCACTAGTTTTACCAATTTAACTAAATAATTAAGGTGAAAAGATAAACAACAAGTAGAATACCTCAAATACTAAGTCATTCATAAGTATGAAATGTGGAAAAGCTAAAATACCACCCAAAATTTTGGTGTCATAAGTACAAAAGCTTCTAAAATATGTTGCAAGTCGAAAATTAAAATGACAAGTCTAAATGTAAAAAATATCTTATCTGAATACTAAAACAACAAAACAAATAATAAGATAGAGGGAGGTGTAGGCTGCGGAGCAGCCAAGCAGTTCACCACAACTCCGAGATACTCCAAGTTCGGACTCAAAAAGCTCCACAAGGTGTGCTCGTATTCGAATTTGCACCAAAAAAGAGTGCAACAAGTGTAGTATGAGTACGAAATCACGTGTACTCAGCATGTCTCATAGATAGACAACGATAAAGTAGTGACAGGAGTATATAAGAAAATTATCCTGTAATTTTACAAGTCTACATTATACTTATAAGTCAAGTTTCATCAAATAGGGATAATCAAAGGTCATGTAATGTCCAACCATCAATTAAACACATAATCAAATAAGAATAAACGATGTAATGCAATACCATGAAATGGATATGCCTCATATGCCAAGTACTCTCTCAACCGTATATACACGATACTTCTCGACAATACATCGAGAGTTCGTGACCCATGGGGGACTCGCGAGGTCCATATACCAACATGGACGATCTTCACATGTCTGCGCGGACGATCTCAACGCACTATCATAAAATCCCAGCTCGGATAGTCTCCACCTATGTTGCTCGGACTCTGCAAAAATGTCAAGGGGTGCNCAAGTCTACATTATACTTATAAGTCAAGTTTCATCAAATAGGGATAATCAAAGGTCACGTAATGTCCAACCACCAATTAAACACATAATCAAATAAGAATAAACGATGTAATGCAATACCATGAAATGGATATGCCTCAGATGCCAAGTACTCTCTCAACCGTATATACACGATACTTCCCAAAAATACATCGAGAGTTCGTAACCCATGGGGGACTCGCGAGGTCCATATACCAACATGGACGATCTTCACGTGTCTGCGCGAACAATCTCAATGCACTATCATAAAATCCCAACTCGGATAGTCTCCACGTGCCCAACTTATAATCACAAAATCGAACAATCCAAGCTCCACGTGCCCAATTTATACTCAATCTCATGTGTACAATATGATATCAATAACAGGGGACAATGATGCATTTCAATCAATCAATTATCGGTATGACATATAATCACCTCAACTATCACAAATATACGGGTTCAATAAAGAAACACAACAATACAAAAGAACCCAAGTCAATAATACATTAGCTAATGCTCATATGTTTTGGCATTCTCGAATTACAATATGTCATTCTATATTAATAAACTTTCCCTTTATAACATCGACACTCATACCAATGTCCGTCACACCATTGGTACAAAACCCCATATTTCGTTCTTACCCATTGTCTATTCCATTTTTAATCTTTAATTAGAAAAACAACCTTCAACAAAGTTTGAAAGTCTTAATATACCTTGAATGTCGAACACGTGTCACGAATCCTTAAGATTTCGCCTATCCCTTTCGTAAAGCTTCAGAATGTTCGCAATCTACCAGATAGTCATTATTCGTAACTAAACAAGTCCGTAGACACTCATATTACTATATGTCTTATCCTAAACCCACAAACTCACCCAAATCTATAAGCAATTTTCTAGACCTCAAAGCCTAGGGTTAAGTCTTAATTCCTCCAAATAATATAACTCTAATGGTATTTATATAATACAATACACCTAATATTTAATTACATATACCAATATATCAAATTAGGTGTATTGTATAAATACCATTAGAGTTATATGATTTGGAGGAATTAAGACTTAACCCTAGGCTTGAGGTCTAGGAAATTGCTAATAGATTTGGGTGAGTTTGTGGGTTTAGGATAGACATATAGTAATATGAGTGTCTACAGACTTGTTTACTTAATAATAACTATTTGATAGATTGGGAACATTCTGAAGCTTTACAAAAGGGAAAGGTGAAATCTTGAGGATTCGTGACACGTGTTCGGCATTCAAGGTATGTTAAGACTTTCAGACTTCGTTGAAGGACGTTTTTCTAATTAAAGATTAAAAATGGAATAGACAATGGATAAGGGCGAAAGGTGACGAGCATTGGTACGAGTATCGATGTTACAAATGGAAAGTTTATTACTATCGAATGTCGGATTGTAATATGAGAATGCCAAAGCATATGTGCATTAGCTGATGTATTATTGACTTGGGTTCTTTTGTGTTGTTGTGTTTCGTTATTGAACCCATATATTTGTGATAGTTGAGGTGAGTATATGTCATACCAATATTTGATTGATTGAAATGCATCATCATCCCCTGTTATTGATATCATATTGAACACATGTATTGATATGAGATTGAGTATAAGTTGGGCACGTGGAGATCGTATGTGCCGAAGATTGTTCAATTTTATGATTATAAGTTGGGCATGTAGAGATCGTCCGTGCTGGGATTGTTTGATTTTATGATAGTGCGTTGCGATCGTCCGCACAGACACATGGAGATCATCAGTGTCGGTATATGGACCTTACGAATCCCCATGGTTCACGAACTCTCAATGTATTTCAAAGAAGTATCGTGTATATACGGTAGAGAGAGTACTTGGCATCTTAGGCATATCATTTCATGGTGTTGCATTGCATTGCATCTCATTACATCGTTTATTCTTATTTGATTATGTGCTTATTTGGTGATTAACATTACGTGACCTTTGATTATATCCCTATTTGATGAAACTTGACTGATAAGTATAATGTAGACTTGTAAAATTAAAGGATGATTTTCTTATATACACCTGTCACTACTTTTTCGTCGTTGGTCTACGAGACATGCTGAGTATACGTGGTTTCATACTCATACTACACTTGTTGCACTCTTTTGTGGTGTAGATTTGATTCCGAATACGAGCACACCTCGTGAAGCTTTTTGAGTCCGAGCTTGGAGTATCTTGGAGTTGTGGTGAGCTACTTGGCTATTCCGCAGCCCACGCCTCCCTCTATCTTATTAGTTATTCTGTTGTTTTAGTATCCAAACAAGATATTTCTTACATTTAGACTTGTCATTTTAGTTTCAGACTTGCACCGTATTTTAGAAGCTCTTGTACTTATGACACCAAAATCTTGGGTGGCATTTTAATTTTTCTGCATTTCATACTTATGAAAGACTTAGTGTTTGAGGTATTATATTTGTTGTTTATCTTTTCACCTTAATTATTTAGTTAAATTGGTAAAACTAGTGAGTTGGCTTACCTATTGGTTGGGAACATAGGTGCCATCACGACATGTAAATTTTGGGTCGTTAGTGCGAGGTTCCTCTAGTTGCATTTAGTTAGGATTTTTTATCAACATTGTTTCATCACCCTCTTCTGGATTCACTTCATACCATATACAACGAGTCAAAGGTACCCAATTATAAATAGTGTACATCTTGCTAGACACTACTTACGTATGACATGGGTTTCTGAATGATCCATATCAAACCTTTTGACAGGCTGATATTATTCCTTCAGTCGAGCAATTATTGGCAAGGACAGAAATATAGGTATGCTGCCAAAATTAGCCGCCATGCATATGACCAATATTTTTCAGGTGTCGTACTTCCTAATGTTGGTCTACGAAGGCTATGGAAGATTAATTTTAGGAATTTTCAACCTTCCATTTCCTTTCTAGGGAAATTCCAAGGGGTACATAGAAATCTTTAACTTTTTGGAATGAGCAGGAGATAACTATATTCTTGAAATATAACTTCTCGAAACTCATGGCACAGACCATGGGCCAGATTTCTTGGACTCAGACATACGCAAGGTGCTACAGCCATGGTTTCCTTTGCTGCAGAGCCTCCTGAAGAGATTTTCAAACTTCTAGTTCATTTCTAGGCAAATTCCAACAGTATAAATAGGACAATCCATCATTTTGGAAAGAACTTTTGGCATAAGGAGGGAAAAAAGAGAAGTTGGAGTCAAGGCCTTATCATTTCATCACCCTAAGGAAGTTCTACCTAATAGCAAAGCCAAAAGGAAAAAGAAAAGGAAAGTGCAGATCAATGAGTTATGATGAATTCGGTTGGCACAGTTCAGAATCAGTGTACGACTCTGGTAACAAGCTTGAACAATGTGATCTATGTGAAACCAAATTCTGCTTTCTCACAACTACTATTGGATTAGGGAGATTTTCAAATGAAATATCATGCTAATATCTTGGTCTGCAGTTCAAATACTTTTTGAAGAAAATATAACAAGGCTGACATGAAGATCAACTCCTGCATCAATAAAGATATTAAGTTTCTTCATGCTAAGATTTAAACGGACCTGTGTTAGTGCGAGCAGGAAACATCTCATGATGTTCAAACTTTGGACCAATGTCTGCTAATTTTAGTTCATCTACTTGCAACTCCTGTTGCATGATAAGCAGAAAACGAAAGCAATTAAAACCCGATAAATGGGAGAGACATAAACCCCTCAGTGAATTTTTTTCTATTTCTGCACAAGCAGATGTTTACTGTTAAATAATGAATCAGATAACCACTAAATTGAAACAGGAAACAGAATGACTAGTATTCATAGGAAAAAGATGATATTAATATCCTATGAAATACCTTACTCCATTTCATCTTAAGAATATAATAGAATGATTGACCTGTTATCTTAAAATAAAACATGGCATATTTTAAGAGGCTGTTTTTACAGAGAAAATAGCTTGGTACAATGTTTAGCACTCTCATGTTCAACTTACAATCCAAAATATAAGGTAAAGAGGACAAGGCATTAGGCATGGACAAAAGAATTGCGTGAAATAAGAGAAGTTATCCATTCTTTTCATAGGCTAGAGTCCTGAGCCTTTTAGAGATAACGGAATATCTTATTATCCCTATACAACAAGAGTTCATATCAACTGTAGCGCCACTGCCTTTGATTCCACAAGAATTGCAACAAATAGCACTAAACCAAAGAAAATACCTGGCTTTGTGCTGTACCAAAAGTGACACAATGGGGATTCCCCATGCTAACACAGGTTACATTCCATGTGCTTCCATCTACATCTAGACTTGATTTAACGACAGATTGATCTCTGTTAGGGGGTAGTTTAGTGGGCACATCTGCTGCCTTTAGAATGGGCTCACCCATGTCAACCCTAACCTGAAATTAGAAACAACTATAAAGTTTTTTTTTTTTAAAAAAAAAAAGGAAACCATGTGATTGCCTTCCCAATTAATTCAAAATAATCTGACATCAAACTTCAGTGACTTCAGTGTTGAATGCCTAACAGCATGCAGCTCCTTCAATCAATCAACTAACTAAGTGGCAATCTCAATCTAGTTGGGGCACCTATATGATCTTTTTGAGAAAGAGGTGTGCTATATGATCTGATGTATCCTTTTGCTCTATCCATGCAATAGAGCCCTAAATCTAGCAAAATGGCTGAGAAAAATGGAATTTACCTTTCCATCATCTTGGATTTCAGGAACAATAAGTCCAGCCCCTGTATGTATGGTGAAACTACAAAAAGAGATGACAGTCAGTCAGCCAGACTAATAAGGAAATCAAATTCACTAGATGCCATAATACTATTATTGAATTTAACAAAATACCAAGATTGGTGAGCCACAACAATCAGATCGATAGTTATTCAATCAATTAGTCCTACCAACCAGGATCAGATTAAGTGTACTGAACAACAAAGTGATGATTCTTATCACTGTTCAATTCATGCAGAGATCTGATGGTCATATTCACACAAGTGTTAAATTTCAGCTGTCCCAAGATGCATTTATATCCTGAATAATGGCATATTAAAACAGCAAACCATCCAAGCCACTAGAATATGTTCAGTTATACAGATATTGAAACACCAACCAAATAGCATATGGTGCTTAGGATCTCTATGTAGAGCTTTTCATGATGCCACTTCAAATAATAAGTAGCACAAATATTATATAAAGAGGGAACCTTAAGCAGAAAAAGAATTGAAAAAGAAAAAACTAACTATGTTGCCTGGCAGTACAAAATTCTCAGACGTGAATGGCATGATCATTATGGAAGCAGTATTGATGTTCCATGATGGTTCACGATATTTGCTAATCTTAAATTCGTCAAGAAAATTCAAAATTTACCCCTCCAAAGCACCAAATAAGTAAGTTTAAAGAAGCTTCAAATTCCCCAGAAGTTTTCAATACAAAGAAACAAGTAATTCAACAAATATAAAGCAGTAAATACCAGGCAGATGTTTGAGACTCTATAAAGTAGATTACCGTACATAGAGAAACAAATAGGATATAAATACCTTTTCTTTCCATGGAAGTTCTCAAGCTCAGCTATAAATTTGGCAAGGCATCGAATTCCATTACCACACATCTGTTTGTAGACAAAAGGAAATATGTAATGAACCCATATTGTATTCAAATGGATAATTGGAATTACAAATATAAGAGTTCACCATTATAATTACTCCAAACTAGTAACAAATCTTCCAAGGGACGAAGAAGAAATAAAAAGGAAGAATGGAGGGAGTTTCCACAATTAATCTAAGCAACTAAGAAATAAAGAGACAACTTCATAGCATAAACCTTAATTGATTATTTCCCTCTTCAATATATAGGCATCTTCCCGGGGTCCCAAATGTAATTTGACATCTTCTCACATGCGTCCTCCATCTTAGTTACATTCATAACAATTCTCCCCACCTCAATAAGAACCTTGTCCTCAAGGTTCGAGTTTAGCCTAGTGAGACCAAAGTGTTGTCTTCTTCCTCTTTATAAGTGTTAACAACCCAGAGGAATTCCTTAGACGCTTCAATATCCAAAGCAACTTTCAACAACGATTCTTCGTTTTGCTTTTCAAACCAGAGGATGCATCCATGTCTAACAAGATATACATCAAGGAGTTTCTTGGGAGATGAAGATGACAGAACTAAAGGACCAACTTTGAACACCTTATGGAGCTTTGAACTGAGGGCATTGAGAATTGTTGGATCCAACTCCTCTAAGACATTATGAATTGATGGCATTGGCACCTGTACTCTGTAGTTCAAAAAGCACTCAAAGGGACTGCCACTTTCTCAACCAACTTGAACCAAATCCTTCCAGCACCCAACACAAAATCAACTTCCAGTAGCTTACATTCATTGTGGGGTGATTCTTCTAAAGATATAACCAACACTACATATCTCTTACCAATTTCAAAAGCATCCAACAAACACTTAATCTTGTGTTGAGAGCAAGACCACATCTTTAGTCCAATGGAAGTCCCACCAGCTTTCCCTAGCATTTCATAGAACTCATTTGGAGAAATTTTCAGACAATATCCAGCTAACATAATCTTCAACGCGATATTTGTTGCCTGCAACTCACTTTCGACAAAATCAGCAGCTGCACAAATATGCGAAAAGATTGCTTCTTGTAGCATTTTCATACTCTCCATCTGCTCGCTGATTGCAATAATTATTTTGTCAATATCCTCAATAGTCGGAGCCTTCTGCCCGACTTCCCTTGCAGCTGATGTAGTTCCCAAAGCATCAATAATAGTGTTGTTGTGGTGTTTGCACCTTCTAACTGTAACATTTGATCACAGAGAGGCAAATGGCAACTTTCAAGCTGGTCAACTTGCTGTTCATAGAGCATTTGCTTTCGTGAATATGGTATAGTAGCTCTTTTGTTTTGTTCACCAATAAAAGCTTTTGCTGTTTCAACCTCCGGGCAATCTTAAAACTGTCTTTTTCTCAAGCATCATTCCATCTTGGATCCACGAGTGATCAAACTTGTGAATTGGAAATATGAGATGAAATTGCTTGAACCAACCAAGTTTCACGCTAACCTTGTCATCAGAAAAGATGTGGCTGCTCCTTTTTAAAATGATTGTAACTGGATATCCTAATGACATTAACCCACAAAAGAGTCAAATACAAATCTCAAAAATGATCGATAAGACTACTACTGAGCAGTTGTCAATCCATTCAACAATTGAGTGACCACTAGACAGATGAAGGCACTGGTTAAGATCAGCAGGTGGAGCTGGTCTAAAAATACTACTGTTCCATTTCTCAGATTGAGGGTCATCATTCAGAACAACATGGACAAAGCTTATATCAGAATTCATGGTTACACCAGCTCCTTGATTCATATCATCGCTGCAAGACCGTTTGGGGTTACCCAAATGTCCAAATACTGTTCTTGCACATTGTTTTTTCACAAAAATATGCAATACTTGCTCAGCAGAGAAGACAATAAGCCCGGGCCAATTGCCACTTTGCAAAACCCCTGCTGTTAGATTGATCTCGACATTAGATTTATACCACAAATAAACAGGCACCTCTCCTGTGGTATTTAGCTGCTCCAACAACCCAAGCACAGTAAAACTACTGTCTCCATGTGAGGAAGCAACTGCAGTGTAGGGTTTCCAGGACAAGTTGAAGTTGCAAAAATAGAAGTACTGGAGGAAGTCATATGCATCAATATACTTCTCTAATGCACAGGGTGAAACAGACCCAACAGCATGGTTAGCAGATATGCAAGGATATTCAATATATGTAACACTGATATCTTTACACATGTCACAAAGAAAAATGACAACATCATGTTCTTGTGAAGTCCTTTTTATATTTTCTTGCCACCAAACAAGGAAAGCAAGGGCATGACTAAAGGAAATTCAACAAAAGTAAGGAATCAGAAAGATAGAGAGAGAGAGACAGAATGAACAGCAAGATACATTTCAACACGTTCTATCATTCTCTCAATCATAGATGTGCAAACACAAAGACACCATGTTTAGAGGTCAGATTACTTCTTCCCGAGACAGATGCAATCAATTCTAGAGTCAAAGAACAGGTGATGTTACCTCTGGCTCACTTCCGTCTGAATTGAAGATTCTCATGGTATAATCAGTGCCATTGACACCCGGCATTGCAAATATTACCCCATCCGCACCAATACCGAAGTTTCTATCACACAGTTTCACAGCTTGATCAGGACTGACCTTAGGTTCTGTTGTATCTCTATTGTCAACCTACTCAAAACAAGCATATAAAGGATAAGCATCTAATCAAAGAACCATGGCTCTTTCCCACCCATACTTTTATGTGTATTTCCCCAAATGTCAAAATTCCAGGTATAGACTGCTATTTGTGATTCATAAACATAGGATTTTGGTCTCAAGACCTTAACTATTGTGAGCTTAATCAAATAAACAAAAAACCCAACTTTCAACATTGTAAACTGTCAATTGTTTATTAAAAACCAGCAATATTCCAGCAAAAACTGAAAGTTTTCTTCCGCAAGATTGCATTTTTTTCAAAGACTAAACTCTAAACAAGTCATCACTAGGGTAAAAATCCATCCTTTTTACATGTTATTGAAAAAGAAGCAGCATTTTAGCATATTGCGAAGACAAGAAAAGAGAACGGCAAGAAAGATAAGGCAATTCAAGATAGAGGGAAAAAAAAAAGAAGCTCCAAGATGTATAAAAGTGAGATAATTTCACTGTATTCAAATTAAAAGGCACGAGAAAGATACTTAAATACTCCCTTAGTTCCAATTTATATGCAACTCTGCTCATTTTTGAATGTCTATAAGAGTTCTACATCATTCTATTGTTACTATTACATACAACTTTCAAAAATTCAAATTCCTTTAACTATTAAATTTTAAAGTTAACTTTAAAGTCATGCTTTCTGTATCAAACAAATTTTACAACTAAAAACTAATTTTCCAATTATTTTCTTCCACTACTATCATACCCAAGGAAAATTAACATCTTAAACTTTGTATTATTGTCGTAGGGGAGGGATTGACCTTTCTAACGCATATTCA
>NW_026027477.1:0-3014 GCF_019186545.1 Solanum stenotomum | reverse complement strand
GTTTTGGTTAGTTTCATCTTATGCGCAACTACTATTTTTTATGATCATTTTTTCCTATCAAACTACTTCGTAATGGTGCAAATTTTTTGTGCAGGAGAATGCACAAAAAATTGATGAATATTTATCTTTCCATCCACGAGTGAAGAAGGTCAATTATGCAGGACTTCCTAACCATCCAGGGAGTTCTTTGCACTTCTCTCAGGTGTTAACAAACAAGTGATTTTTTGGGGAATATGAACTAAGGCACATTTGTTTTCGGTATCTTCTACCATGAAGGCTTCCCTCGAAACTTATTGTTTAAATGTTGATCAACTTGCAGGCTATGGGTGCGGATCGGTGCTGAGTTTTCTGACAGGTTCTTTGGCACTCATTAAGCATGTTGCTGAGGCCACCAAATACTTCAATATTATAGCCAATTTTGGTTAGTTTCATCTTATGCTCAATAACTATTTTCTAAGATCATTTTTTTCCAATCAAACTACTTCCTAATGACATTGTCTTCTCAACTTTTTCCCTATAATATTCTTTCTATTTGGTATTCCTTTGTATTCTCTTTTGATATTTGGATTATTAGGACACAAGTCTCATGTTCAGGTTTGAGGTGCCTCCTTTTTCCCTGAGTTTTCTGACAGGATCTCTAGCACTTTTTTAGCATGTTGCTGAGGCTATCAAGTATTAGCATTATAATCAATTTTGGTTAGTTTCATCCTATGCTTAATTTCTATTTTCTAAGATAATTTTTTCCTATCAAACTACTAATTTTTGTGTAGGAAAATGGACAAAAAATTGATGAATATTTTTCTTTCCATCCACGAATTTTGGTTAGTTTCATCTTCTTTTGTTTCATACTAGTTGGATTATATATTAACCGTCTTCATTTACTTTGTTTACATGTGAAATCTTCCCCCAGTCCTTGCATCTTGTTATTGGGCCACAGAGGGCCAATTTTCTTCATTCCAAGTCAGCCAGCCATTGGAATCAAGGCAATGGTCTCAGAAAAATGGATGAACAAGAATTGGAGCTGATATACGGGATTGTATACACTAATATACACCTAGTGTATACGAAAATGAGAAAATGGGCCTAAATGCCCCGAAATTAAGTTTTTGTATTTTGTTGTTGGGCATAAGCCCTTTTATTGCAATTATTATTATCACTTGTTAGTTCTTAGGATAGGAGGAAGAATTGGGCCTAAGGCCCTAAAGAAAACCAATTATTTTATGTTAGATTAGAACATGTACCAATGTTTTAAATGGGCCAAAGGCCCAATTGTTGGTCTATACCCAAAGAAATCCAAAATCCTTCACTCTAAACCTTAGGGCTAAATCCAAAGAAACCCAAAACCATAAGAAATAAAAAGAACACTATACTATAAAAACCTTAATCCCTAAGAACCCTTTAATCGTAAACAACCATAAAAATCCTTTAAAACCCTGAACCTAAAAATTCCTCTAAACCTAATAAACCCTAGAAAATCATAAGCAAAAACCCTAAACCATTAAAAAAACCAAACCCTAAGAAGTCCTCAACGCTAAATCTTATAACTAAGAAACTCTAAATCCTTAACTCTAAACCATAGGGAAACCCTAAACCCCAGACCTTATGAAACACTAAGAAACTCTAAACCCTAGAACTATAATACCCCAAAAAAACACAATAAATCCCTTTAAAACCATCAGCCCTAAAAATATCCTACACTTAAAATCTTATGCCCTAAATCCTAAGTAACCCTCAATCTTAAGAAATCCAAAATCTTAATAAACCCTAAGAAACCCTAAAAACGTTTAAAAACCCTAATGATAAAAATAATAATCATAAAAAAAATCATAAAACCTCAAAAAAACCTTAACCCAAAATCAGTAATCCTAAACCCTAAACCTTAAACCATAGTACCTTAGGGCCTAAACCCTTAACCCTAAACCTTTGTCCTTATCCCTAAACATAAAGAAACCATAAGAAAACCCTTAAAACTTTACAAAACCCTAAACCTAAAAAAACCCTTAAGAAAATCATTAGCACTTATAAACCTGAAAAAAACTCAATCAAAATATTTAAACCTAAAACCTTAAGCCCTAAACCAAGAAATAGAACATACGCTAAGAAACTCGCACAAACACTAAAGTGTAAACCCTAGGAAACTCTAAACCTTAAACCCTTATAAATCCTAATACCCAAGATACTAAACCCTACACAGTCTAAAAAAAAATCCACTTTTAGAACCCCCTTAAAAATCGTCAACCTAAAAAATCTAAGAAACACAAAGCCTTACACCATAATTTACCCTAAAAATCATTTTAAAAAAATGCTAAACCCTAAAACCAAAGAAATCTTAACCCCTAAGAACCCCTAAACTGTAAAAAAAATCTTAAAATCTTGAAAAAACCGTTTAGAACCCTGAACCTAAAATAATTTTACAAAAACTTAAGCCCTAAACCTTAAACCCTAATAATTCTTATACTTAAGAAACCAAAATACCCTAAACCCTCTTAAACCTTAAATACTCTAGAAAAAAAAAAGAAACACCTTTTGGAACCCATAAAAACCTTAAAAACCTTTTAAAATCCTAAACTAAAAATCCCTAAAACAAACCTTAAAAGCCCTAAAAATATTCCTTAATCTAAAACACGAAGCCCTAAGAACCCCTAAACCATAAAAACAATAATGATCCTAAATAATCTTTAAAAATCGTAAATCGAAAAAACGTCTTACCCTAAAAAAATCCTAGAAAAACTTAAGCTCTAAACCCTTAACCAAATACCTAACCCTTATTTTTCATGTTCAGATTATATCATTCTTCAATATGCTTTATTCAGTTATATATCTATGTTCAGCTTTATCCTATCATGAATGTTTAGTACCTTTCAAGTACTGACACATACTCTACGATACATCATATCGTGGTGTAGGTCTGGTTCAAAACATTCAGATCACGTGGCAATCGATTCTCGATCTGTGTTCAGCAATATCAGTTGTGAGTCCTCGTTCATCGAGGATGATTGACATATTTTATATAG
>NW_026027476.1:0-341 GCF_019186545.1 Solanum stenotomum | reverse complement strand
CCCCTTTTAAAATCCTAAACCTAAAAATTACAACAAAAACATAAGCCCTAAACCTTACAAACCCCTGGATAAAAACATAGAACTTATACCCAAAGAAGCCCTAAACCATTCCGCCTAAACCTTAGCGCTAAANAAATCCTAAACTTTAAGAAATAAAAAAAAGCCTTAAAACCTTAAACTTTCAAAAACCCAGACCCTAAAATCCCTATAAATCCCCTAGGATCTAAAAACCCCTTAATCGTTAAAAAACCATAGGAATCCTAAACACCTTAAAACCCTATACTTAAATATTCCTCTAAACCTAATAAAACATTAGAAAATCTTAAGCCCAAAACCCTAAA
>NW_026027475.1:4295-5692 GCF_019186545.1 Solanum stenotomum | reverse complement strand
GTCGGGTTTAGGGTTGATGTTGGGTCTAGGGCAGGGAAGATCTTAGATTAGGCATTAGGTCTTGAGTTAGGGTTTAGGTCGGGGCGTGTCTCGGATTGGGAGGTTTTGGGTCGACTCCTTAGTTGGTTAGGCGCAGGGTTGGTCACATTATTAATTAGGTGGTAGATTGAGGGGCTAGGCGTTGGGGGTGTTTAGGTGAATTAAGTGATGAAGAATAGGGTCGTGAGGTTGAAAGAGAATTTAGGAAAATGTTTTCTGTATTTTCATGGAAGATGCTATGGAGGTTGGAACTCTAAAACATTGATGGTATGACAATATAAAATATAAATGTAAATATTGCAGGTAACTATTTAATAATCATTGATTGATATAAATACTATTCTATTTGTCTTAATTTATATGACACTCTATTCTTTTTAGTTAGTTCAAAAAAGAATTAAGGACACATTTGCTTATTTGACAAAGATTTAATGACACTATGAGTATTTTATCCATGTTAGGTCTCACTTATTTGAAAAAGTCCACAAAGGTGTATTGTTTTTAAGGATAGTTCTGAAATATTGCAAAATCTTTTCATATTTCTCAAACTCCATGTCAGAAGTAATTAACTAGCTATATAAGGTCAACTTCACCACCATCGCCGCCCTTCCTTTCACCACCACCGCTACCACCAAAAAATGGGGAAAGGTGCTGCCTTGTCAAACGGAGTAGTGAAGAAGATCATTCTTTCTTATACATATGCAGCACTCTGGATCTTCCTCTCCTTCACTGTCATTGTTTACAACAAATACATTCTTGACCGCAAGCTCTATGGATGGCCCTTTCCCATCTCTCTAGCAATGATCCACATGACCTTTTGTTCATCTTTAGCTTTCCTTCTTGTTCGTGTTTTCAAAGTTGTTGAGTCTGTTTCCTTATCTTGGAATGTTTATCTCACTTGCATACTTCCCATTGGTGCTCTTTACTCTGTTTCTCTTTGGCTTTCAAATTCTGCTTACATTTATCTTTCTGTTTCCTTTATACAAATGCTCAAAGCCCTTATGCCTGTTGCTGTTTATACCATCGGGATCTTGTTTAAAAAGGACACTTTTAACAACTCCACCATGGGTAATATGCTGGCAATTTCAGTGGGTGTTGCTATTGCTGCTTATGGTGAAGCAAAGTATGATTCTTGGGGTGTTTTTCTTCAGTTGCTTGCTGTTTTGTTTGAGGCTACTAGACTTGTTATGAAACGGATCTTGTTGACTTCAAAGGGTATTTTTTTGAATCCAATTACTTCTCTCTACTATGTTGCTCCTAGCTGCTTGGTTTTCTTGTCAATTCCTTGGATTTTTGTGGAGCTTCCAATTTTGAGACAGAGCTCAAGTTTTCAATTTGATTTTGCTATTTTTGGGACT
>NW_026027475.1:0-1581 GCF_019186545.1 Solanum stenotomum | reverse complement strand
TTTATTATGGAACACGTGACATATTTGACTCCAACTATTAACAAGGACAAATTTGTTCCATTTTGCATAAATAGTTCAAGAGCAAATTTAATCCTTTGCCATTAACTTAACTATATTTTCAACAAGGATCATCAAGTACAAACCTGATTCTTTTTTTTAATGGGTGAAATATGTGAATTTTGATAAGATTCAAATATACCCTTCATTTTTTTTAAATAATCTTTTATTATGGAACACGTGACATATTTGACTCCAACTATTAACAAGGACAAATTTGTTCCATTTTGCATAAATAGTTCAAGAGCAAATTTAATCCTTTGCCATTAACTTAACTATATTTTCAACAAGGATCATCAAGTACAAACCTGATTCTTTTTTTTAATGGGTGAAATATGTGAATTTTGATAAGATTCAAATATACCCTTCATTTTTTTTAAATAATCTTTTATTATGGAACACGTGACATATTTGACTCCAACTATTAACAAGGACAAATTTGTTCCATTTTGCATAAGTAGTTCAAGAGCAAATTTAATCCTTTGCCATTAACTTAACTATATTTTCAACAAGGATCATCAAGTACAAACCTGATTCTTTTTTTTTAATGGGTGAAATATGTGAATTTTGATAAGATTCAAATATACCTTTCATTTTTTTAAAATAATCTTTTACTACGGAACACGTGACATATTTGACTCCAACTATTAACAAGACAAATTTGTTCCATTTTGCATATATAGTTCAAGAGCAAATTTAACCCTTTGCCATTAACTTAACTATATTTTCAACAAGGATCATCAAGTACAAACCTGATTTTTTTTTTTAATGGGTGAAATATGTGATTTTTTTTTATAATGGGTGAGATTTGAACCTCTATTTACTACGATATAATGTTAAAGTGTGTCATCATCGTATCTAAAAATCAAAATTTAGATAGTCAACCAATT
Source organism: Solanum stenotomum (assembly GCF_019186545.1). Lineage (NCBI taxonomy): Eukaryota > Viridiplantae > Streptophyta > Magnoliopsida > Solanales > Solanaceae > Solanum > Solanum stenotomum. The sequence continues at coordinate 634 of NW_026027475.1, read as the reverse complement.
GAGCTTTGTAAATTTTGCCATAAAAATATCTTAAAATATTTGAAAGATAACATATTTATTATTTAATTATATTCTCAACAATTATTTCTTATTTTTGGGGATAGCAAGCAAGACAGGATGATTGTGGGGCAAGTACAATTAAACTCGTAAGAACTTCAACCCACTCCGCTTAGTATATGGTATTTTGATATTTTTAACCCGCTCCATCCCATTCGGCATATAACCGTATAAACCAGCATAAATATGGATAGGTTTTGCTTGCGTTAAAAAGAACTTAGCGGATCTGGGTTTGCATTTTTTGGCCCATCTTATTCTAGCTTAAATAATTTTATTTTTTTTTGTGACCATCCTTTCTTTTGAAAAGTACTTACAACAGAGAAAAGGGTACATGATAAGAGGAGTATTTTATAAATTAGGGTAGAAATTGGAATTCGGAGCCAAAAGGGCAAAAAAAAATTGAGCAAAAATTTCAAAAGGGCGACAAAAAATAAAGTTCAAACCAGAAGGGCAGCATTTGGACGGAAGGTGGATGCCGTGAAATCGTTGTTGTGAGGTGACTGACAATTTAAAAAAAAAACATACATAGATATCAATCACTCAAACAACTTAACTACTGCTATATACTATGAGATTT
>NW_026027474.1:0-5697 GCF_019186545.1 Solanum stenotomum | reverse complement strand
CCCTGATTGTCACGACCCGGACCATTGTCATTGGCACCCACACTAATTCTCCGGTGGGAGAATTATTTATACTAATTAGCCAACCAACTTAAGCAACATACTAAGGCATTTAAAGATACGGAAGAAATTTTAAATAACTAAAGACTAAAGTTCCCAAAACTTCCAAAAGATCTAACAACGAATTTTGGAATTAAATGCCTAGAACCTGAAAGTCATTGTACCAAAACTCTAACAAGATCCATAAGTCTAAACAATAAGGGTTACAACCCAAAACTAATGAACTAATAACTAACTAGAAAGTCCAAGTCCAAAATGTGGACATAGACAGAAAGAGAACTCATGGGAGCCTGGAAGAAGTGGCTCACCCTTGAATTCGATCGATGATCACTAACCTTCTAAACGAGGTCTGTCATTAGCCGCTTGAAGATGCCATGTACTCTCATGGAATCCAAACCCAAAATGTTATGAACAATGTACAATTTCACAATTATCAAGATACACAATTATGTCAAGTCATTGGTCCTCTCATGGAACCCAAACCCAATCTTTTAGCATACCAGAGTCCGATGAGCTAATAATACCACATGAGCTAAATATAGAGTTCGATGTATACACCCCATCGAGAGGACCCAATATACCCTACCAAAGGTATAGAAGTATGAATGGTGTGATCACTAAAATGATGCCCACAGAAGGGACTTAAAACCTATAGTGCCCATATTTCAGGGACTATTCGGGTACGCTGAACCCTAGTCCCCTCGGTATTAAGCTACTCCCAATTGATTATGTGATTAACAATTTATGACTGAATTTCTGTAATACTAGATAACTCAAGATACTGACATGTTAATTGAAAATGAAACATTACTGTATTAATAATGAAACATTCAAATCTGAGGCATGTATATATGATATAACTAACCTAACATGTCTAATTCATGAACTAAAAGAACTACATAGATAGGGATCTGAGTTTATGAAAGGATCTATGCAAAACAATACTAAAATCATGATAATCTAATTATGAACGTTAAAGTAACTGAAACATAATGATCTACTGAAATTATAGAAACCCTAGGTCTAGATAGTATTAAGGGAATCAAGAATCTCATTGAATTATAGGGACCTAATGGGTGAAAGGAATCCACTAGTGAAATACATACCTGGTGACGAATTCAACGAAAAAATCTTTCGATTTTGGGGTTGAAACTAATGAAAACCTATTGCTTTCTTGGACTAGAGCTTGGTCAACTCTTTCTCATTATTTTCATTCAACTTGATGAATTTAGACAATGAGTTGACTAGGGTAATTTCTAATTAAGTTGCTAGGCTAAAACTGATTAAACTATACAATTTAGGGGTTAAACGACGTAGTCTAGGGTTCCAACGCATAAGGAAAATACCAAACCACCCCTGACTTAAAAGCTTTCGGGGGTCACCGACGGACCAAATCGACGGCCCGTGGGTGGACTGACGGTCCGTGCTGGTAAATCGTCAATGGGCTTCAGAACGTTTAAATCTAGGGTCCGACCTATAACACTGTGGTTTGACCTATGGTCCGTAGGTCCTGGCGTGGATCAGAACTTAGAATAATTTTTCTTGGTCTTTTAGGGACGGGTGCAGGTGGTGAACCACGGACCACCAGAATGGACTGTGGGTCTCCCTACTGTCCGTGGGTTGCACCTACAAATTCTGAAAAGCCTGCATTTTTGTAGTTCTAGCATATGGGGTGTTACATTATCTCCCCCTTGAGAACATTCGTCCTCAAATGAAGACTAAACTAGCTGGAGATGGAGGGAAAGAGCTGCAAACCCTACCACTAAATATTGGAAATTCATTTATGACTGAATTAAGATCCAAGAACATGCAAATGCGCTGAAAATGTAAATACAAACTGAAGGAACATGATAATAAGACTGAATCTGCGCATGAATGACTGAAAACTAAAGAGGAACTATTACCTCAAGCTGGAATGGAATCGGAAGGAAAGAGATGAGGATACTTGGCCTTCATGGATCTTTCTGCTTCCCAAGAACCTCCCTCTACTAACTAACTCCTCCACAAAAGCTTAACTGAAGCGCCTTCTTTGTTTTTCAACCTTCAAACCTGACGATCAAATATTTCAACTCGCATATCCTCATAAGTGAGACTATCCTTCACAACCACACTTTCTAAAGGTACTATAGATGTTGGATCACCCACACACTTCTTCAATAACGAAATGTTAAAGACCGAATGCATTGATGCTAGTTCTGCTGGCCACTCGAACACATAAGACACTTTACCAACTCTTTTCAAGATCTTGTAAGGGCCTACATATCTAGGAATGAGCTTTTCTTTCTATCCAAATTTCATCACCCTCTTCATAGGTGACACTCTCAGAAAAACCCAATTATCAACTTGGAACACTAAGTCCCTTCTCCTTACATCTGCATAGGACTTCTGGTGACTCTAGCTAGGTTGTCTTAAGTCTATTTTTAATGAGTTGCACTTTTTCCATGACATCATAAACTGAATCTGGCCCTATCAAGGCTTCTTCACCTACTTAAAACCAACCAACTGGAGATCTATATCTACATCCATACAATGCCTCATAAGGAGCCATCTGAATGCTGGAATAGTAACTATTATTGTATGCGAACTATATAAGAGGAAGGTGATCATCCCAATAACCCTTGAAATTGATCACACAAGCTCTCAACATGTCCTTAAAGGTCTGAATGGTACGCTCTGCCTAACCATCCGGATGTGGATGAAATGTTTTGCTAAGATTAACCTGAGTACCAAGACCTTTCTGAAAAGACTTCCAGAAATAAGAGGTAAACTGAGGACCTTAATCTGAGATGATAGAAAAAGAAACCCCATGCAACCTAACTATCTCATTAATGTAAAGTGGTGTAGTCCTCCTCCGAATGTGTTGTCTTAACAACCAAAAAGTGCGCAGACTTAGTGACTCTATCAACTATCACCCAAATTGAGTCATGTTGTCTACGAGTTCGAGGCAAACCTTTAATAAAGACCATGTTGATCACATCCCACTTCCAAGAAGGAATGTTGATCTCTTTATTCATACCTCCTGGTTTCTAATGTTCTACCTTCACTTGTTGGCAACTAGGGAACTTATCCATAAAATTTGCTATATCCATTTTCATACTATTCCACCAAAAGACTTTCCGCAGATCACGGTACATCTTAGTGGCGCCTGGATGAATAGAATATTTGGAGTTATGGCTTCTACAAGAATCTTCTGTCTCAACTCTCCCACCTTAGGAACACATAATCGACCCTGGTAGCGAAGCACACCATCTCCTCCTTGGGAGAAATCCTCAACTCTCTTTACTGATGGATTGCAGCCTTTAGTTGAAGCAATATCGGATCACTGTCTTGATTTTCCTTAACCTCCTCTATAAATGAAGATTATGCCCCATTCTGAACTATTACACCACCATCTTTTATGCTCATAAGGCAAACTCCCAAGCGAGCAAGCATGTGAACATCTTTTTCTAGTTCCTTTCTTTCTTTCTCAACATATGGTACATTACCCATAGATAGTCTACTAAGGGCATTATCTTCTATATTGACCTTACCAGGATAGTAATGCACACTCATATCATAAACTTTGAATAACTCAAGCCATCTCCTCTGGCGAAGATCCATCTCTTTCTGGGTGAACACATACTTAAGGCTCTTATAGTCTGTGAACACATCTACGTGAACACCATATAAGTAATCTCTCAAAATATTAAGTGCAAACACCACTGCTTCAAGCTCAAGGTCATGAGTTGGATAGTTCTTCTCATGCACCTTAAGCTATCTAGAAGCATAATCTATAACCTTAACTCAATACATCAACACACAACCTAGGTCGACTCTGGATGCATTACAACAGATCACATAACCATCTGAACCCTCTGGTAGATTCAAAACTAGAGCTTAGTCAACCTAGTTTCCATTTCTGCAAAGATTTTCTCACAATCATATGACCACTGAAACTTGACCTTTTTCTGAGTCAACTTAGTCAATAGAGAAGCTATGGATGAAAATCCTTCCACGAACCTTCTATAATGACCAGCCAAACACAAGAAACTTCTGATATTTGTAGGAGAGGTAGGTCTAGGCCATTGTTTCACTGCTTCTATTTTTTTAGAATCCCCTCAGATCCCTTCAGTAGACATAATATGCCCAAGTAAAGCAACATATTGCAACCAAAACTCACATTTGCTAAACTTAGCGAATAACTTGCGATCTTTGAGAGTTTGTAGGACAACCCTCAAATGATTCACATGTTCTTCCTTATTCCTAGAGTAAATGAGGATATCATCAATAAAGAGGATAACGAACAAGTCCAAATATTGCTTGAATACTATGCTCAACGAATCCATGAAAGTTGCAGGAGCATTGGTTAGTCCAAATGACATAACTACAAATTCATAATGACTATACCGAATTATGAAGGTTGTTTTTGAGATATCACTATCTCTGACTCTAAGCTGATGATAATAAGATCTGAGGTCTATCTTTGAGAAATGACTAGCACCCTGAAGTTAGTCAAAGAAGTCATCAATCCTAAGGATAAGGTACTTATTCTTGATTGTGACTTTGTTCAACTGCCTATAGTCAATGCATATTCTTAGAGAACCATCTTTCTTTTTCACGAACAACACTCGTGCACCTCATGGGGAAATACTAGGTCTGATGAAGCCCTTATCCAGAAGGTCTTTCAACTGCTTTTTCAATCCCTTAAGCTCAGATCGAGCCATTCTGTAAGGAGGAATAGAAAAAGGTTGAGTATGTGGAAGGAGATCAATTTCAAAGTTGATTTTCCTTCCGGGAGGAACTCCAAAATGATCTTCTCGAAACACTTTTAGGAACTTGTTAACTACTGGAACTGACTCAAGAATTGGGGTTTTGAAGCTTGAATCCTTAACCCGTACTATATGATAGAGATAACCCTTAGAGATCATCATCTGGCCTTAATGTAAGAAATTAATCCACCCATAGGCTTTAAGCTACTACCCTTCCAGTCTAAGATGGGTTCGTCTGGAAACTGAAAATGAACAATCCTAGTTCTAGAATCTACTGAGGCATAAAATGAATGTAACTAATCCATTCCTAGAATAATATCAAAGTCTACCACTTCTAACTCTACAAGATCTGCTGAGGTGACTTTCTGAGAGACTATGTGTCACGCCTTAGAGCACCCCCTAGGCGTAACATAGCGTACTTGACCCCGAAGGGATCTTATACAAGCCCTTAGCATATTCATCATTGCATATAGACATTGAATAAAGTGGAAAACTTAAAACTTTACAACTTTAATGTCAAATCATCTCATAATAGAAAATAGAAAAGTGGAATGTCTAGACATCATTTTCTCAATGAAACCATCTAAGTACACATAAGAGTCTCAAATAGGGATCATAGCCCTTTACAATAGCATTGTCTCAAAAGGACAAGTATATAAGAAGTCTAATAGTCTATTACTATATGAGAAACCTAAACGTCATAATGTGTGTCCTCGTAAGTTGAGGACATACCAAAAAGTCTTGGAGAAAGTCTAAGTCCAAGCTTGATCCTCTTAGCAACACAATCACTTCCCGGAACCTACACTTAGTAAAAAAAGAAAGAAATATGGGTTAGCACAATCAATTGTACTAAGTTTGGAAACGATGCAATTAAAACCATTTAAGACATGCA
>NW_026027473.1:0-3230 GCF_019186545.1 Solanum stenotomum | reverse complement strand
AGGGTTTATGGTTTAGGGTTCATAGTTTGTGGTTAAGGGGTTTAAGGTTTAGGGTTTAGGGTATAGGGTTTAGGGTTTAGGGATTATGGTTATCAGTTTAAGGTTTAGGGTTTAGGGTTTAGGTTTTATGGTTTAGGCTGTAGGGTTTTGGGCTTAGGGTTTAGGGTTTAGGGTTTAGGGGTAAGGGAGGTTAGAGGTTAGGGGTTAGGGTTTAGGGTTTAGGGTTTAGTGTTTAGGGTTTATGGGTTTAGGGGTAAGGGGTTAGGGTTTAGTGGTTAGGGTTCAGGGTATATGGCTTAGTGTTTATAGTTTGGGATTTAGGGTTTAGTGTTTAGGGTTTAGGTTTAGGGGGTTAGGGTTTAGGGTTTAGGGCTTAGTGTTTAGAGTTTGGTATTTAGGGTTTAGGGTTTAGGGTTTAGGGTTTAGGGGTAAGGGGTTAGAGGTTACAGGTTAGGGGTTAGGGTTTAGGGTTTAGGGTTTTGTATTTAGGGTTTATGGTTCAAGGTTTATGGTTTAGGGTTAGGCTTTATGGTTAGGGTTTAGGGGTTAGGGTTAGGGTTTAGTGTTTAGGGTTTGTGGTTTGTGGTTTAGGGTTAGGGTTCGGGGTTAGGGATTTGGGTTAAGGGTTTAGGGTTAAGGGTTTAATGTTTAGGGTTTAGGTTTTGGGTTTTAGTGTTTAGGGTTTAGGGTTTGGGGATAGGGGTTTAGGGTTTAGGGGTTAGGGTTTAGGGTTTAGGGTTTAGACTTTAGGGTTTATGATTTATTGTTAGAGTTAGGGTTTAGGCATTTAGGTTTAGGGTTTAAGGGTTATGATTTAGGGTTAGGGTTTAGGGTTTAGGGTTTAGGGGTTTAGGGTTTAGGGTTTAGGGATTTGGTGTTAGGGTTTAGGGATTAGGTGTTAGGGGTTAGGGTTTTAGGGTTTAGGGTTTATGGTTTAGTGTTTAGGGTTTAGGGTTTATGGTGTATGGTTTATGGTTTATGGTTTAGGGTTTAGGGTTTAGTGGTTAGGGTTCGGGGTTTATGGCTTAGTGTTTAGAGTCTGGGATTTAGGGTTTAGGGTTTAGGGTTTAGGTTTAGGGTGTTAGGGTTTAGGGTTTTGGGCTTAGGGTTTAGAGTTTGGTATTTAGCGTTTAGGGTTTAGGGTTAAGGTTAAGGGTTAAGAGTTTAGGGTTTAGGATTTTGGATTTAGGGTTTAGGGTTAAAGTTTAGGTTTTATGGGTTAGGATTTAGTATTTTGGGTTTAGGATTTAAAGTTTAGGGCTCAGGGTTTAGGTTTAGTATTTAGGATTTAGGGTTTAGGGATTAGGGTTTAGGGTTTAGGGGTAAGGGGTTAGAGGTTACGGGTTAGGGGTTAGGGTTTTGGGTTTAGGGTTTTGTATTTAGGGTTTATGGTTTAAGGTTTATTGTTTAGGGTTAGGCTTTATGGTTAGGGTTTAGGGGTTAGGGGTTAGGGTTTAGTGTTTAGGGTTTAGGGTTATTGGTTTGTGGTTTAGGGTTAGGGTTCGGGGTTAGGCTTCAGGGTTTAGGGTTTAGGATTTTGGATTTACGGTTTAGGTTTAGGGTTAAGGTTTAGGTTTTATGGTTTAGGATTTAGTATTTTGGGTTTAGGATTTAAAGTTTAGGGCTCAGGGTTTAGGTTTAGTGTTTAGGATTTAGGGTTTAGGGTTTAGGGTTTAGGGTTAAGGGGTTAGAGGTTACGGGTTAGGGGTTAGGGTTTAGGGTTTAGGGTTTTGTATTTAGGGTTTATGGTTTAGGTTTATGGTTTAGGGTTAGGATTTAGGGTTAGGGTTTAGGGGTTAGGGGTTAGTGTTTAGTGTTTAGGGTTTAGGGTTTGTGGTTTGTGGTTTAGGGTTAGGGTTTGGGGTTAGGGTTTTGGGTTTAGGGTTTAGGGTTTAGGGTTTAGGGTGAAGGGTTTAATGTTTAGGGTTTAGGTTTTGGGTTTTAGCGTTTAGGGTTTAGGGTTTAGGGATANGGTTAGGGTTTAGGGTTTAGGGTTTTGTATTTAGGGTTTATGGTTTAGGTTTATGGTTTAGGGTTAGGATTTAGGGTTAGGGTTTAGGGGTTAGGGGTTAGTGTTTAGTGTTTAGGGTTTAGGGTTTGTGGTTTGTGGTTTAGGGTTAGGGTTTGGGGTTAGGGTTTTGGGTTTAGGGTTTAGGGTTTAGGGTTTAGGGTTTAGGGTGAAGGGTTTAATGTTTAGGGTTTAGGTTTTGGGTTTTAGCGTTTAGGGTTTAGGGTTTAGGGATAGGGGTTTAGGGTTTAGTGGTTAGGGTTTAGGGTTTAGGGTTTAGGCTTTAGGGTTTTTGATTTATTGTTAGAGTTAGGGTTTAGGCATTTAGGGTTAGGGTTTAAGGGTTATGATTTAGGGTTAGGGTTTAGGGTTTAGGGTTTAGGGGTTTAGGGTTTAGGGTTTAGGGATTTGGTGTTAGGGTTTAGGGATTAGGTGTTAGGGGTTAGGGTTTAGGGTTTAGGGTTTATGGTTTAGTGTTTAGGGTTTATGGTTTATGGTTTATGGTTTAGGGTTTAGGGTTTAGTGGTTAGGGTTTGGGGTTTATGGCTTAGTGCTTAGAGTTTGGGATTTAGGGTTAGGGTTTAGGGTTTAGGGGGTTGGGGTTTAAGGTTTTGGGCTTAGGGTTTAGAGTTTGGTAATTAGCGTTTAGGGTTTAGGGTTAAGGTTAAGGGTTAAGAGTTTAGGGTTTAGGTTTTGGATTCAGGGTTTAGGGTTAAGGTTTAGGTTTTATGGTTTAGGATTTAGGATTTAGAGTTTAGGGCTCAGGGTTTAGGTTTAGTGTTTAGGATTTAGGTTTTAGGGTTAGTCTTTAGGATTTACGGTTTAATGTTTAGGGTTTATGCTCTAGGGTTTTGGGTTTAGAGTTTAGGGTTTAGCGTATAGGGTCTTGTGTTTTGGGTTTCATTTTTAGGATTTAGGGTTTATGGTTTAGGGTTTAACGTTTAGGATTTAGGATTTAGGGTTTAGGGTTTAGGGTTTAAGGTTTAAGATTTATAGTTTAGGTTAGGGTTTAAGGTTTAAGATTTCGAGTTTAGGGTTTAAGATTTAACTTTTAGGATTAGGGTTTAGGGTTTAGGGATTATGGGTTTAAGGTTTAGGGTTTAGGTTTTAGGGTTTAGGGTTTAGCGTTTAGGGATTTAGGGTTTAGGGTTTAGGGGTTAGGGTTTAGGGGTTAGGGGTTACGGTTTAGGGTGTAGGGTTTAGTGTTTAGGGTTTCGGGTTT
>NW_026027472.1:0-3235 GCF_019186545.1 Solanum stenotomum | reverse complement strand
CGATTATATTTTTACGATGAAATTCACTCGTGCTGATGAAAGATGAAGTATGACATAAAACTTATGCAAATTACCTCTTGTATATGATATACATAGTAGGTAGAAATAACGATAGTTTTATTTAGGTGTCAAAACTTTGAGAACTCGAGATTTTCAAGAAGATATGTTCTAGAAGTAGCACCATATTTTTTTCCGTTCTTGTAAACCTGAATCATTAGTTGTTCTCTATTTGTTCAAGTTTCACGTAAGCCTCCTTTTTTGGGACCTTATTTTTTCTTCTTTTCTATATTTGATTTGTTGAAGTTACACTGCTCGTTTGATTTCATCTGTGAAGTCAGATTATTGTTTGTATTGTTTGAGTTGTATCTCTTCTTTTTTGAAATTTTTTTCTGTTAGACTAGTTGTTGATCGTTTTCTAAAGAACATTAAGTTTTGTAGTGTGATATGATCCTAAAAATGAAGGGGATCAGTCCTTAAAGAATTAAGTTACAGTTTCGTTTGGATCTAAAGTTGATGAACTATGTCAAAAGCAATAGAACTAGTATAAATGACTTCATGTGGTGCTGCACATTAAAGGTTGAAAGAGTGATAGCTTCGTTTGCATCTGAAACTTTAATTCTTTAAAGCTTTGTTTGTATATGAAACTTAGATTTCTTAAAGCTTCATTTTCATCTGATGAAACTTGGACTCTTTAAAGGTTGAAAGAACTAATGTAAATGACTTCATGTGCTACTGCACAATAAGTTACAGTTTTGTTTAAAGCATTCTGTCTACATGTATCTCAACTACGCATTCTCTTCTGCTAATTTTTTTCCTGCTCTACATTTGAATTGTTGATTGTTTTCTTCTTATATCATAGTGTATAATGTGTGCCCAAGGAATCGATCATATTTTTACGATAAAATTCACTCGAGTTGATGAAAGATGAAGTATGACATAGAACTTATGCAAATTACCTCTTGTATATGATGTACAAAGTAGGTAGAAACAACGATAGTTTCATTTAAGTTTCAAAACATGGAGAACTTGAGATTTTCAAGAAGATATGTTCTAACAGTAGCACCACATTTTTTTCTGTTCTTGTAAACCTGAATCATTAGTTGTTCTCTATTTGTTCAAGTTTCACGTAAGCCTCCTCTTTGGGACCTGATTTTTTCTTCTTCTCTATATTTGATTTGTTGGAGTTACACTACTTGTTTGATTTCATCTGTGAAGTCAGTTTGTTGTTTGTATTGTTCGAGTTATATCTCTTCTTTTTTGAACTCTTGTTCTGTTAGACTAGTTGTTGATCGTTTTCTAAAGAACATTAAGTTTTGTAGTGTGATATGATCCCAAAAATGAAGGGTATCAGTCCTTAAAGAATTAAGGTACAATTTCGTTTGGGTCTGAAGTTGATGAACTATGTCAAAAGTTATAGAACTAGTATAAATGACTTCATGTGGTGTTGCACATTAAAGGTTGAAATAGTGATAGCTTCGTTTGCATCTGAAACTTTGATTCTTTAAAGCTTCGTTTGCATCTGAAACTTGGATTTCTTAAAGCTTCATTTTCATCTGATGAAACTTGGACTCTTTAAAGGTTGAAAAAACTTATGTAAATGACTTCATGTAGTGCTGCACAATAAGTTACAGTTTTGTTTAAAGCATTCTGTCTACTTGTATTTCAGCTACGCATCCTCTTCTGCGAGTTTTTTTCTACTCAAAATTTGAATTGTTGATTGTGTTCTTCTTAAACATAGTGTATAGTTTCATTTAGGTTTCAACACTTGGAAAAGACGAAACTTTTCAAGAAGATATGTTCTAGCAGTTGCACCATATTTTTTTCTATTCTTGTAAAACTGAATCTCTAGCTATTTTCATTTTGTTCAAGTTTCACGTAATGCCTCCTCTTTTGGGACTTGAGTTTTTCTTCTTCTCTATATTTGATTTGTTCGAGTTACATGGCTTGTTTGAATTACTTTACTTCACTGAGATTAACTGGTCAATTTTTCTTGAAGTATATTAAAGTTTGTGGCATGATAATATCCCAAAAACGAAGGGGATTAATTCAAAGGGGATTAATTCTAATAGAAACAAATGTTCCTAAAGAAACCAAACTGTGAAATACTCTTAAACAGAGGGAGTCACAGGTCATTCATTAAGACATTGTTCGGAGAGAAGATATAGGATTTTGTATTCGACTCGAGAAAGGTATTCAAAATTACAAGTGAACGATTGTTTACCTTTTAAGACTAACACAACACGCTGGAAGTGTCGGCATTTATTAAAACTGATCCAAATATATAGCCTCATGCAACTAATTCTGAAATAGATTTCTATCTAACTAAAATAAATTAGTAATTGCAAAAGCACCATTGAATTATTATCTACTGTAAATGGATCATATTTTCTTACAATCAAATTAACTCGAACTCACAAAAGATGTAAGAAGCAACAGAATTGATACAAATTACCTCATGTGGTGCTGTACATAGAAGGTACAAATAGTGATAGTTCCATTTGAGTTTCAAACTTAGCAAACTTGAGATCTTTCAAGAGATGCATTCTTATAGTTGCACTATATATTCGACCATTCCTATCAAACTCAATCACAACAAATTTATCAAAAAAGCTGTAAAAATATATTGTAATTAGCTTTTAGAAGGTTGAAGATGCAATTGACTTCTTACAGTTGTACTTCATGTGATTCCATATATAGAAGGTAGATACAATGACTGTTCTCTTTGGGTTTTAAACTTTAAAAACTCTAGATCTTTCAAGAAGAAACGTTCTTATAGTTGTACCACATATTCTTCCATTCTTGTAATACTCAAGCTCTATAAATTTAGCAAAATGACTATAAATAACAGATTGTAAGTCGTGTGCATCTTAAAATTTACAAAAACATCTATAAATAATATATTGTAAATTGTAAATAATAGATTGAATTTAAATTTTATAACTTAATGTACTAGTTACAAAATCACAAGTTGTGTGCATTTTATGTTTTTTCTTATCGTTTATATTTTCTTAATCTATTTTGATGTGTTCTCCAAGGTTATGGCACCTAGTAAGCAATGGATGCAACTTTCTCTTGATAATCGGGTCGACCAAGCCTATTTAGATGGGGTGAAAAATTTTTGGATTATGCTTTTCAGGGATCAAGAGAAAGAAGATAAAATATGATGTCCATGTTATAAATGTTGTAATACAATATTAGGAACTCGTGAGATGATTGATACACATTTGAAAGTATA
>NW_026027471.1:0-481 GCF_019186545.1 Solanum stenotomum | reverse complement strand
TGGGTTCATTGGCAAAACGTTTTCTAAGATATTATATTGATGAATTAATGTTTGATTAATGTTTTTAAGATGATTTCATATGGAATTCCTTGAAGAACCCATGTTTTCCCTAAATTCCTAAATTTGCTAATGAAGTGGGTTTAATGCCTATGATTTAATGTTGATGAAATTGTGTTTAGATTGGATTGTATTGTTGATTTATATGGTTTTCTATACCTATTTATGATGAATTGTTGGTATATGGATGAATTGAGGATTGTGGCCTTATGGGCAAGTTATGGAAGAATTCTCTTGTGGTATGTAAAATGGTTGGGACTTGAGTGTTGTTGATTATGGCTTTAGAGGATGGTAAGTTGGCTTAATCTCTTATTATGGATAAAATTGTTCTTGCTTAGTTTGATCCACTTATGGTGGAGGTGTTTAATTATGGAATGTATTATGAACATGGACTTAAAGGCATTATCTATTGAATTAAAGTGTT
>NW_026027470.1:0-361 GCF_019186545.1 Solanum stenotomum | reverse complement strand
AATTGTCTCCTTCAGAAATTCATATATACTCCCTCCGTCCCTTTTTAGTTGTCCACTTTAGAAATGGCACACAGATTAAGGCAACAATGATTAGCACAGTGAAGTTACAATTTTACCCTTATGACAACTTTTCACTTCAAAATTACAACCACTTATTTGAATTAAAGTGAAATAAATTGGAGGGAAACAACATACACTTTTACAATTTTCAAGAAGTGTAAATAAGGGTATAATAGGAAAAAATTTGTTGTCCTTTCTTGATTTGTCAAAATGGACAACTAAATAGGGACAACCAAAAAAGGAAATATGGACAAGTAAATAGGGACGGAGGGAATAGCTAAGGAACTTGTGCCCCGAAAAC
>NW_026027469.1:0-210 GCF_019186545.1 Solanum stenotomum | reverse complement strand
TTTCAGGGCAATGTTAATGGAAGGAAGCCCTTAACTGCAGCAGAGATGGATGAGAAAAGAGCCAAGGGACTGTGCTTCCTTTGTGATGAAAAGTATGTAAGGGGGCATGTGTGTAAGGCCAAGAAGCAGTTGTTCTTAGTAGAATTGTGTGAAGAAGGAGATGTAACTATGGAAGATGATCTAGATCAGTTCCAGGATCAAGAAGCAATT
>NW_026027468.1:0-210 GCF_019186545.1 Solanum stenotomum | reverse complement strand
CATCTACCAATAGTGAGATTAGTAAAACTAACCGTGTTATGTTGCCATAATTTTAGTACAAATTGAAAAGTTTTGCTTAATTAGTAAAATTTGTCTTTGTTCATAAGTTATGATGTTAATTAATTCTAGTTAAGTAATAAAATAATTTTATATGTATCATATATTCAAATGATCAAATTTCAAAAAAATATTGCTTCAAATTATTTCCTT
>NW_026027467.1:0-210 GCF_019186545.1 Solanum stenotomum | reverse complement strand
CTTTTTAAACATCTTTAAGCCTTTATTTGACATTAGTTCATATAATAGGCTTTAGGGACTTAATCCCTCATATCATATAGCTCAAAGGTTTCTAAGATGAGAATGACCTTTCATCATAGAACCTACATTATGTGAGAATGACCTTTCACATAATCATACCATATTCATAACATAGTCTAGTTCAGAGTACAATTGAGGAAACCTTTCAAG
>NW_026027466.1:0-936 GCF_019186545.1 Solanum stenotomum | reverse complement strand
CCCTTACCAGGCCGGTCCTATTGAGCTGCGGCCAAAAAAACCAGACCGACCAAGTACAATTACTACGTGTGCCGGTTTTAATGGGCCAAAAACCAAGCCACCGACCCAGTTGAAAGCTTTAATATTAGATATAAAATGATTTTTTCCCATGATATGCTAAAAGTGACAAATAAAATATAAAAGGTATTCCTTTTTAGTATATATTCCCTCTAGTCCCAATTAAGTAAAGTATTGGGATATGTCACACCCTTTAATAAAAATATTTAAGAACATAAGTCAAATGTTACTTTCCACTATTACCCTTTTGATTATTTCCAAACTATTCTCCTAGAAATGTAAAGTAAATAAGAAGTTCATTAAATGAAAGGCAAATTTGAAAAAAAAAAATAAAGGTCCCATAATTTTTTTGAACTTTGAGTAATTCACTTATTTCAAACTATTGAAAAAGGTCCAACAACTCACTTAACACAAACTAGAGAAAACATATTGGACAAATACAAATAAACAGAAAGATTATTTATTGGATGATATTTAGAGTGAAATAGTAAAGGTAGAGCTACTTGTGAAATTCCATGACCCAAAAATTAGAAACACAACATATAAAGTTAATGCCATTAAATCCAGCTTCAGTTGCGAGGGATCGAAATTCGTGTTGCGAACGCTCTTTGCCTCCCGGAGTTTGAGCTAACATTATCAAATCAAATTGTGAAATAACAACAGAGCTATGGATATGATCAGGTTTCACTGGTAGAATGGCCTCAACAACTATCACTTTCCCATTTTCTGCCGGTGTAGCTTTATAGCAGTTCTTCAGTAACTTCACGCACTGACTATCACTCCAGTTATGAAGAATCCACTTACATATATATATACATCATTAATAAAAATTGTCAATAATTTAAAGGAACAACAAATTATTATTTTCATACTAGTAAT
>NW_026027465.1:0-936 GCF_019186545.1 Solanum stenotomum | reverse complement strand
CTCTTTATTGTGATATTTTATGTTTTTTTGTGTAAAACTAGAATACCTTCTCATTTGTCTGTATGGGGGTAAGTCGTTTGAATGGGGAAAGCTGTAAAGTGTTGATACCTGTTTCTTTTAGATTCAAAGTGAAGAGATGAACTTTTTCTTTGGCGAAATTTGTTCGTTACTGCCTTAAGCAGCAGCCTAACCTCAGTGGTTATTTTCACAGGCGTATAGGTGTTACTGATAATTTTCCACTTTAGACCCATATTTTCTTCTCCGTTCAGTATTGACATCATGGCTCATCACACGGTTTGCCTGCAAGCAAATGGCCACAAACCTATTCTTTTCTATTATTTTTCATTCTCATCCACCAAATCTTGGATCGTTTAGGCCACAAGCAGGGTATATTTAGTATGTTCATTTATTTTTATAGGCCTAACACATTTTTCACATATTGATTTGCTGCTATTTCATTACAGGCTTGTAAACCTTTTACTTATACAACATAACCCCAACATCCCACTTTGCAAAGAGAAGTCTTGGCTGTTTACGAATCCTTTAGTTAATGTAATTATGTGATTCCCTTTTCACTTTTATGTCCCATAACTTGATTTGTTTCTAGAGTAGATATTCATGTTAGATTAAAGGGCATTCAAGCACTTCGATGAAAACTAATGACACTTGTGGAGTAACGGTTAAATTTGCAGCAAAAGAAGTGTGATCCACTCCAATTCTTTTTTATATTGTAAACACCAGCACTCTAGACCCAATTGTGGAGGAGCCACCTTATGCTAAGGGGTGTCAGCCGGAAAATTACACTGTTTAATTCGGTCAAACTTCTAGTTTTATGTATATATACTCTAGGTTGACTCCCCTTATTTTCTATGTGTGTGTACTTTTTTTTTATATTGTGACACCCTTTAGTCCAGACCCCTCTTCCGGGACAGTTGT
>NW_026027464.1:0-714 GCF_019186545.1 Solanum stenotomum | reverse complement strand
TGACATCCGCGGTTTTTTCAATTGTAGCAATATGATGAATCTCCTTAAAATTGTTAGTGAAAAACTTACAAGATTACAATTGAAATAAAATGAAGAAACAGAAATCTCTTTAGGCTGAGGCGCGGATATCTCGCTCTCTTTAAGGAGATTCAAGCCCACTACAACAAATGTTTTCACTGGTCCAGCAGTAGTCCTCTTGACTTGTCCCCTCTAGGATACAACAGCCTTCACAAAGTATAACTCAACAACTCTGGACAAGAGTTGAGTCCAAAGCTCCACAAAAAAGAACACCTCCCTTCAACTAATAAAAACTCTCTTTTTGACAAACTTTTTTCTCTCTATCTTTTTCTTATGTGGTGTGTCCCAAACCAAATGAAGACCACCACTATTTATACTAAGAGAAATCTTCCTAGAAATTAATAGGAAGATAATTGAGTGGTAAATAGTGAAGATAAATGGTCTTAGGAGTTACATAGGTTACAAGGTATAATGGAGAAAGAATAATGGAGAAGTAATGGCAAAGGCCACCAACGGCTAAGAGCTACTTCAAGAATTGGAATTGTAACATAACAGACAGTAACTCCAAATGGAGTAAAGCAGCACTAAGTGCCACCAACGGCCAAAAGCAATTATTCCCCACGTTCTGCAAATGAAAGTCAACAAACGTATGCAAAGGTAGGAATGAAACTGCCCACTTACTGCAGAAACAATCAA
>NW_026027463.1:0-681 GCF_019186545.1 Solanum stenotomum | reverse complement strand
ACATATAGCCTCATTCATATATAATATATAACAATACAATAACACTCATATAATGCCCTTCAAGGCCATAATCATAATACATTCCATAAGTAGACACCTCCACCATAAGTGGATCACACATCAATCTATCAAGATTCTATATCAATTCTACATTAACAATGAAGTTAGGCCAACTTACCCTTTTCCAAAGCCACAATCATCATTCCTCAACTCTCCAATAATTCACAATAGATAAGCATAGCTAATAATAGAAATCAACTATTCAACTCAATTTAAGCATAATTCTATCATCATTAAATCATAAACAATAACCCCACTTCATAAGCCAACTTTAGGAAATTTGCAAAGACATGGGTTCATGGAATTTCCTTTCTTAAAACCATCAATAATAACATAAATCATCATAAAAAAACATTTAATGCAAGAACCCATGCTAGAATCAAAATTAGGATTTTGAGTTTTTGAACAACTTTTGAAATCTTTTGGATTGACTCTTTGATTGAAGAAGGAATCAAAGATGAAGAATCCCCATACCTTAATCTTCAAGAACCAAACGAAATTGGTGAAGAAATCAATAGCCACCATCCACCCTAGCTCCAACTTGACCTTTGCCTTCAATGGTGTTCTAGAGAGAACCCTTCTTTTTTTTTTTGGAAGAATGAATTAAAACAAACCTTTTTA
>NW_026027462.1:0-213 GCF_019186545.1 Solanum stenotomum | reverse complement strand
TAGAACAGTATCTTAATTTTTTTATGACATGCAAAAGGTGAAAAAAAATCTCATCATAAATATTATTTAAAAAATCTAAATACTTATGATTATGTAGTAGGAGCTCGAAGGTTTCGCTATATATCAAATCAAGCACATGTTTAGGCTTAGCGAACCAACAAAGGCATTATGGAAAGACTAATAATGCCCAATTATTGTATAAGACGATTTTAT
>NW_026027461.1:0-663 GCF_019186545.1 Solanum stenotomum | reverse complement strand
ATTGATTTCCACTGGTTACGTGAAGACAGGAGAGCAACTAGCTGATTTGTTCACAAAAGCGTTAAATGGAACTCGAGTTGATTACTTTTGTAACAAGCTGGGCATGATCAATATCTATGCTCCAGCTTGAGGGGGAGTGTTACAGAATCAATTTACAGCTGCACAATATTGTATATATGGTAGTCTAGCTGATTTGTAGGGATTTGATTATTTAGTTACCATAGTTAGTTAGTACTCTTTATGTATTTGTATCACTGTAATCATTGAGCAATAAACAAGTTATTCTCTCCAAACCTTATCAAATATCAATTGTTGGATAATACATTAAATCGTATATCTCTTTGCTCCTCAAGTTATACATGACGTCTGGTTAACTAATCATTCATAATGTTGGACCTGGCAAGTGGCACCTCAGTGTTAAAATACATATCTTTGAACGTATGATGCATCTAGCTTCATTGGCTGGATTGCATGCACTAATAGATGAATTAATTGGCTTTCTTTCATTGCTCAGTAGATAAACAACGCAGGGACCAATATTCGCAAAGCTATGGTGGATTTTACAGCTGACGAGTTTTCCAGCCTCATGGCAACAAATTTTGAATCTGTTTTCCATCTGTGTCAGCTGACCTATCCCCTTCTGAAAGCACCCGGGGCTGGAAG
>NW_026027460.1:0-374 GCF_019186545.1 Solanum stenotomum | reverse complement strand
GGTTTACCTGCTCTAGGGCTCGTTTGACCTATAAGATGGGCCATTTAGGCCGTTAGGGCCAACTGGATCCATATATTAGGTCTTAATGGACGTTTAGATAAAATTTTGGCAAAAATGAGGTCGAAATTACGAATCACCAAAAAATCTGTGGACTATAGCAGACAAAAATCGGAAAAATGGGGGGTTTACCTTTTCTTGGGGTCGTTTGACCTTGAAAATTGTCATGTTGGCCTTAAAGGCCAACTAGCTCCATAGGAAAGGTCTTAACAGACGTCCAGGTAAAATTTTTGTAAAAATGAGGTCGGAATTCTGGATTACCAAAAAGGATGGTGAACTATGGCACTCAAAAATTAATAAAAAAAGGGGTTTACCTG
>NW_026027459.1:0-372 GCF_019186545.1 Solanum stenotomum | reverse complement strand
AGTAAATATCAAACATTTACTTCATCTACTACACATATTTTCATGTCATGGGAATCCCATGAAATTCAATTCAAAAGTTGGCATAACACGAAATAAGGTTATGCCAAATGCAACAGAGCTTTCTGAAGCTGGAGTTAGATTTGTTAAAGTTGGGGATATGTCAAGTTTATTTGATATAAAGTTTGAGAATGGATTGATGACAATCCCTTGTTTTCAAGTCGAAGATGGTACAGAAACCATCTTGCAAAATCTCATTGCTTATGAGCAACAATCATTTGATGTACAACAAAAATATTTCAATGATTTTGCTACTTTCATGGATTATCTTATCGACTCAGAAAAAAATGTGAATTTGCTTCGCCAGAAAGGAAT
>NW_026027458.1:0-755 GCF_019186545.1 Solanum stenotomum | reverse complement strand
CCGATCGGAGGTGGTAGTTTCCGGCGAGTTCTGTCTCACGCGCCGGCGCGTGAGAGCTTTTCTGACCATATTTTTTGAGATTTTTTTTGACAGTTGGGGTCGTCCAGCCATTCCGACCAGGCCCATACTGTTTTTGACCAGATCCGATCGCCGGAATTAGGGTTCCGGCTATTTCCAGGCAGTTTCCGGCGACTTTTCTTCGAGAATTGAATTTTCCGAGACAAATTTAGCATAATGTCTTTTGGGTGTGATGTTTTTGGTTCCAAAAATATGGGGATTGGAAGTTCTAGCCCTATAATCACTTCAGAACTTTTATTGGGAAGTTCAAACTATTTATCTTGGGCTTCCTCGGTTGAGCTTTGGTGCAAGGGTCAAGGTGTCCAAGATCACTTAACGAACAAGGCTTATGAGGTAGATGTAAAGGCAAAGACTAGTGAGGAAGATGCAAAAGCCAAAACACAATGGGAGAAAGTAGATGCTCAATTATGTAGTCTCCTATG
The DNA here is from genome assembly GCF_019186545.1 of Solanum stenotomum. Taxonomy (NCBI): domain Eukaryota; kingdom Viridiplantae; phylum Streptophyta; class Magnoliopsida; order Solanales; family Solanaceae; genus Solanum; species Solanum stenotomum. The sequence goes on along the minus strand of NW_026027458.1, from coordinate 255 downwards.
GCGTTCTATTGATTCCAAGTTGATGCCCTTGTTTCGCCCATTCCAGACGTGTTATACAGTTTGGGAAAAGGCTCGTGCTTTATACACTAATGACATATCTCGATTCTATGATGTGATATCTCGATTGACCAACTTAAAGAAACAAGAATCCGATATGTCTACTTACTTGGGACAGGTACAGGCAATCATGGAGGAATTTGACACACTAATGCCAGTTACTACGAACATGGAAAAACAACAAGAACACAGACAAAC
>NW_026027457.1:0-231 GCF_019186545.1 Solanum stenotomum | reverse complement strand
TTTAGAACTAGATATGGACACTTTGAGTACTTGGTAATGTCTTTTGGATTAACTAATGGCCCCAGTAGTTCATGGACCTGATGAATAGTATATTCAGGCCGTAAAGACTTGGCCTAGATCCATGACTCCGATTGAGGTTCGTAGTTTCTTAGGGTTAGTTGGGTACTACAAAAGGTTTGTAGATGGGTTTTCTTCAATTTCAGCCCCATTAACGAAGCTGACTTAGAAAGC
>NW_026027456.1:0-632 GCF_019186545.1 Solanum stenotomum | reverse complement strand
AAAATCCAACCATACTCATTATCAAACTTAAAACCACAAAAGAATTTATAATCACACTCGAGTTGAATGTATGCACACTCATTTCTCATGTCTTATCCAATAATTTTTAAGTAATCTAATGAACCCGTGAAACTATTGCCATAACCAGAGCAAAACGGGTGAACCACACATCTTTGACCCCAATTCTCAATCCCATTTAAGATAGTTTTTTAACCCTTGCGATAAGAGAAAATATTCATGCTCTCACCTCTTTCTGAAAGCTACACTACATCCCACTATTTTATTCATTATGACTTTAGCTCTTTTCAATTCTATTCGAGCGACATCGCCACATCCTCATAAAACTTACCAAACAACCACACTACTCATAAAATAGTAGTAAACCATACCTTAGACATTCAAAAGTCATCATTACCATACAAAATTCTTTTGACCAACCAAATTTATCATATAGTTGCATTCCAATCATAATTTATCGCGAACTCTTATTATCATCATGCTAAGTTAGCCCTTTCCATCACCACGAAGTCAGTCTTATCATCGATAACACCTCAAACTCAACCATACCAATCAAATTCAAAGGACTCGCTCAATTTTATATACCTTTTTTTTTTACTAAAATTCTCAATTAC
>NW_026027455.1:0-530 GCF_019186545.1 Solanum stenotomum | reverse complement strand
AGCCAATAATCAACATGAAGACCAATTCCACAATTTTGTCAATTCAAGGCTAACATCCCACATCCTTCAATTCAATAAAGATTCTTAACAATTCACATATATAATACCATATATGAACAGCCCATACCATACTAAACACGATTTTTATAATCCTCTACTCAAAATCAATACACCCACTTTAGGCCAAATTTAGAGAATTTGAGAAGACATGGGTTCATGGGGATTTCTTTCTAAAAACCATTAATAATCATTTATAACCATATAAATCATCATTTAAAACCTTTTTATGCAAGAACCCATGCTAGAATCGAAATAGGTTTTTGTGTGTATTTGTAAAACCTTGAAAACCTTTTGATTGGGTTCCTTGAAAGAAAGAATAATCAAGGATAAGGATCCCCATACCTTTGCTATGATCTCCCACGAAATTTGATGAAGAAAGCCTTGAATCCAAAGCCCTAGCTCCCACTTCTTCTTCTTCTTAATGGAGGATTGTAGATAGGGAAAATGTTTTAGGGATTGGAATTGAATTA
>NW_026027454.1:0-213 GCF_019186545.1 Solanum stenotomum | reverse complement strand
AGAGTTTCATAATTAACCTAGGATTTGTGTTGAATCACCAACAAAGAGCTTCCACTGAAACAGCAATTTAGCAAGGCACAACATTCATCCTACAAAGTGCCTTGCCTACCGGGCTTAAGTGCACATTTGACAAGACCAGTTACTAACATATTGCAATAAAGCAGAAAAGCATATCCTCGATCACATACCAAAAAAACGAAAAGAGAAAAAAAG
>NW_026027453.1:0-356 GCF_019186545.1 Solanum stenotomum | reverse complement strand
TCCTCAATAGCCATTTTCCTCATATTCATCTGCCTACTACTTGGTTTGATCTTTGTACAGTTATTAGATATTCTGATGGTATTCCCTCTCTAGCTTTTAAAAAATATATGATAAATTTACGGTAAAAAATAGATTTGTTTGGATCTCAAAATGTATCATATAAATTGAGACATATGGAGTAACAATTTGCTTTTAATGCCGAGAGAAGCTGAATTAGGAGAGATATTCATCATTTGTTAGAAATGATTCAAGGGGATGAAAAAGAGAAACAACAAAATAAATGTTACTAAAAGGAATTGTTCATTAATTAAACTCTCACAATATTTTTTTGTTTACAACTAACTGCAAAGAGAAGA
>NW_026027452.1:0-951 GCF_019186545.1 Solanum stenotomum | reverse complement strand
TTATACATCAATGATAGATACGGGAGCAGAAACTAATATATATAAATACAATTGTTTACCAGAAGATAAATGGGAAAAATTAAAAACACCGATAGTAGTAACGGGATTTAATAATGAAGGAAGCATGATCACATATAAGGCAAAAAATATAAAAGTACAAATATGAGATAAGATATTAACTATGGAAGAAATATATAACTTTGAATTAACTACAAAAGATATGCTATTAGGAATGCCATTTTTAGAAAAGTTATACCCACATATAATAGCAAAAACACACTGGTGGTTCACAACACCGTGTAAACAAAAAATAGGAGCAAAAAGAGTAAATAATAAAAAACAAAAAACAACAGAATGGATAAAAGGAAGTGAAAAAATTACACAAAAATTAGAAAATATAAAAGAAGAAGACCCTAAAATAGAATTAATTGTATTCTCTATAGATAAAGTAAAAATAATTCAAGATAAATTAGAATTATTATATAATGAGGATCCTTTACAAGGATGGGAAAAACATAAAACAATAGTAAAAATTGAGCTAATTGATAATAACAGTATAATAACCCAAAAACCATTAAAGTATAATTTTAATGATTTAACCAAATTTAAGATACATATAGATGAATTACTAGAAAAAGGATATATACAAGAANCATTTATCGTAAATAAACATAGTGAACAAAAAAGAGGAAAAAGTAGAATGGTTATTGATTATAGAAATTTAAATGCAAAAACTAAAACATATAATTATCCGATACCAAATAAAATACTAAAGATAAGACAAATACAATGATATAATTATTATAGCAAATTTGATTGTAAGTCAGGATTTTATCACTTAAAACTAGAAGAAGAATCTAAAAAACTAACAGCATTCACTGTACCACAAGGATTTTATGAATGGAATGTATTACCATTTGGATCTAAAAACGCACCAGGTAGATATCAACA
>NW_026027451.1:0-207 GCF_019186545.1 Solanum stenotomum | reverse complement strand
TTTTCCTTCTTGTGTACGGGGCTACCTAGCAGAAAATTCCTTATATATATGCTAATTTTTTTTAATTAAGTAGCAATAATAATGATGCTTATTAATTGTTAATTATAGCAATACTATTAACTTTACAAAACGCAACAACACTAATTTTGCAAAACGTATAAAATTCAACTAATCTTTGTGTTATGTTGTATGCCATACGTATATCAT
>NW_026027450.1:0-309 GCF_019186545.1 Solanum stenotomum | reverse complement strand
GAAATTGGCATTTTCCAAGTTCGAAAAACATATCTTGTTCTAACATGTTTTGAATAATGTAGATATCCATATGCTGCTTAATTTGTTTAGTATAATATATATCTTCTTGGAAAAAATATAAATATTAGCACTAATAACGAATATACAATCCTTGTTTTATGATCCTTATACTGTAAATTTGACCTCACAATAATGAGTTTAACAAGAAAATAAAGACTTTTGGTATTAAACATGTCAAATACTCCTTTCTTTCCGATTTTATGTAACACCATTTTACTATGAATCTATTAAAAAAAATATGACATATGT
>NW_026027449.1:0-409 GCF_019186545.1 Solanum stenotomum | reverse complement strand
TCTTCGGGTTTGAATTGAACATTTAAGGTTTCCTACGTTTATTTTGGGTCATTTAGTGTGTAGGGTTTAGTGTTTTAGGTTTAGGGTTTTTCTAGAATAGGGTTTAGGTTTGTTAGGTTTAAGATTTTTTAGAGGTTTTCTAGGTTTTAATGTTTTTTAAGTTTTTCTTTGTTGTTTTTTTAGGGTTTTGGGCTTAGTGCTTTTTTTTTGTTCAGGGATTTCTTAGTGATTTTTTAGGGTTTAGGGTTTAGGATCATAGGTTTTAGGGTATTAGGGTTTATAACGGTTAAGGAGTTAGAGTTTCGTAGGGTTTCTTGGTTTAGGATTTAGCGCTTCGGATTGTAGGTTAAGAGTTTTTTAGAGTTTTTGGTTTTTTTTAAGTTTATGATTTTTATGATTAAGGTTTTTA
>NW_026027448.1:0-2996 GCF_019186545.1 Solanum stenotomum | reverse complement strand
TTTTGGAACATATAAAATTATCATAACGAGAGGTCTCGGATTTAAACTTTGAGTATAAAAAAAAATATTGGTACTGAGTGCCCCTTCGAATTAATTGAATTTCAATATAAATACCGAACACCAAATAAATAAAAACAACAGAACACCATATTTGTACTTCCTCACTTTTTAATATGTTTGATGATTTAAATTTGACATTAAATTAAAAAATAAAATTATTTTAAATTCTTATGATCATAAATTAAAATATATCAAATAATTATTATAATTTTAATTTAGACACGAATAAAATTAAGGTTAAGAAGTTACAAAATGAGATAAACATTCTTTTTAGAAAGAATTGGAAAAAAATATATTAAAATGGAGGTAATATCTATTTCTGATTGGCCACTTCCTTCATGCAGGGGAATCTAGTGGAGGTGTAACTTGCGCTACAAAAATAGTAATCTTTCACGTTCAGTCATTTGACACAAGTGAATTTAAAACACTAATTTAATTTACAACTTATATTTAAAAAATAATTAATTTAGTACTAAATTAAGTATTTTAATTTACAATTTATATTATATTATTTAAAATAATTTACACTGTGTTTAGTTGTTTGCTCTTTGACATTTTTATGGAGAACTCAATTTTGCGTACATAGTCCTTAACTAATCAAAGATAAAAGAAACAATTATTTCATGTAAATAGCTACTTTATACTAGAAATCATATCATATATATACATATATATTTTATTTTATTTTTATATATATTAGAAGAGAGAGTTTGAGGCAGTTTCAACATGTCAGTTTTCTGACATTAAATTAAAGTTNATAAAAGAGAACCCTAGACCCACTTACATGGCGCCACCACAAACAAGGATTCCCTTTTAATTTATTTATTTCCAAAATTAACTTTTTCCTTTCATGAAAAGTTGTGACTTTTATTAAAAGNCTTAAAAATATTGTAACTTTTGCATTGTTATTTGAACTTAAGTAAGAACTCTTAAAAAGATCCTCCTTTTTCTATTTAACTAGTGAACATTTCCGCGCTTCGCGCGGTCATAAAAATTATTTATAAATTCAAAAGTCACTCACTTATGTGTAGTTATCGATCTTAGAAAGTCACTCAATCATGAATATTTATCTTGAAAAATCACTTTACCAATCTAAATAATTTTTCATTAAATTTTGTTGACATGAAATTTTTATTTTATACTAAATTTTTTAAAAAATAAAAAAAGTATCAATTGTAATCATTTTATTGATGCACCCCACTAAAATTATATAGAAATATATATTTATCAAGATCACTTCATTTTATATGCATTTAAAAAAATATTGAAAGCAATCACTCAAATATGACGACATAATTTGCGACTCTAATTTTTCTCATATAATTAGAAACATTGGAATCTTTGTCATTGTCTAACTATTGTTCAAACATTGACATATATAATTAACTGATTACTCAATTATAAGCTAAATTTTTTTATATAAAATGCGTAACTGAGTTGTGTGTTTTTGTATTTATAATTTATATTGGTACTGTAGATATAAGTTTGTTTTACTAACTATAGTTATAAATTTTGTTATATTATATATTACTTAATTTTAGTGGCACACGTCAATAAAAAGATTATAATGAAGATCTTTTTATTTCTTAAAAATTTAGCTNCTGTTTCATTCTATTGTTACAAATACTGATATGTTTTTTTTTTCAGTCATTAATTTATGTTTATGATATTAATTGTTGTTTTTTAGTACATATTTTAAACTTTGTTATTTATGTTTCAGTAAAGTTATTGTTGTAAGTATTTGTTAGTACAGACTCTATGTAAATCCAACTACTGCAGATTTACAAATAACTTTTTACAGAATACATTTATTTATAACATTCTCCAAAGAAATCTTTTCTTCTCCAAGAAATCAAGCCTAAAAATTATAAGTTTTTTTGTTGTTGTCATAATAATGTTAATATTAACCGGAGTAAAAAAATAGAAAGTCAAATGATAGAATTAAAACTAACAATTAATTACAATTATATGATACACAATGATGACTATTCTCTCACACCAAAGTATTTTTTTGAACTTTTTTCTCATTATCCCTTACTTCTCTTTCATCCTTTCAAGGATCCTTAAGGGTCTGTTTGGAAAGTCACCTGGTAATTGGAATTGGTGTAATTACTAGGGTAGTAATTACTAGCCTAGTAATTACACAGTCTAGTAATTACATTGATATGTTTGGTTGGCACAGTGTAATTACAGTGTAATTCCCTTTGTCCTGTTTGGTTGGATGAATGTAATTACACAGTTAAATTTTAAAATAGATCAGATTTTGAATAAATAATATTACTATGTATAACTGATTGTTAGAATAGATTTTTAATTTATTTTTTTTATTATTATTATTATCAGAAATTAAAGAAAAAAAAATAATTCTCATATTTATTTTAATCTCAAAACTAACAGGAGAAAATACAAAAATAAAATTCATACATAATCTACCTAGACATCAAAATATGAAAGTAAAATGAATCAAGAAATAAATCTTACTTGAAAGAAGAAGTACAGGGCTTGTTGTTGTGCTGCCGTTCTTTGAAATGGAAATGTCCAGACAAAAAAGGAAGAAGTGTCTTGGTATTTCAAACACAAATATATTTAAAAAATATAATATTAAAAAATTCATGTAATTACACTCAATTCCTTACCCTCCCTTGGGAATTGAGGAGTGTAATTACTCCCCTTCAATTACACCCAATTCCCCTCTTACCAAGTAATTACTTGGTCTACCAAACAGGACAAAAAGAGTAATTACACCAATTCCCAATTCCATTGTGGCCTTTCAAACAGGCCCTAATGTTTTGCTTGTGCACAACTTCAATTCCACAAACTATCATAATTATATTACATATGAAATTTGGATTTTGGAAGATTACATTTTAATTTTAAAACACATAATGACTACATTATTACCTATTGATATATCATATGATTATGGAACCTTTGCT
>NW_026027447.1:0-3880 GCF_019186545.1 Solanum stenotomum | reverse complement strand
TATTCTACCATCTATTGTTGTGAGAAATGAGACTTGAGGCTCACTGCATTAAACATGGCAAGTGGCCAACATGTTTTAACAAGGTGTTGGCAACATATCGGGGATGTCACTAACATTGAAGAGTTCTCTTACTACTTTGGAGCTATTAATGCAAGGTAAACAAATCGATAGGAAAGGTGCCTGAAGGCTGAAATGAGACATGTTACATGTAATTTATTTTTTCCGACGTAAGGATAATCATGTAATTTCCCTTTTCCAATTTTTGTTTTTGCTTGCTGCGTGTTTCCAAGGATTTATGCGGTGGATCTAAAATCTTCCACATCTTTTGTTCTCCAAATCCTACTTCTATATTCCATGGAAAACAGCAGTCTCATTTCATCCCAATTTCAGAGAGGTTTGCTCCTTCCAACAACAAGAAGGAAAAGGTACACCACCTTATTTCCCCTGTTTTTTCTTCATGGATATTGTGGGTTTTCTTTTCAATCTCAACTGTTGCTTCTTAGATTTTTCAATCTCTTCATTGATATTGTGGGAAGTTTCTTCTTAGATTTGCAAAACTTTCTTATAGGGGGTGCGTTTTTGGCTTGATTCGTTGGGTTTATGTGTTCTTTAATGTTCTCTTTGCTAATCTAAATTAGCACCTTCTACATAAAGTCAATTTTTATTTGGTTTGTTTATTAATTTATGTGTGAACATTGCTTGCTGGAACGTGAGCTACTATTTGTTGGGAATTTCGATGAACAATAGGAAAACAAAAGGCCCTGCTTTCTTTCATAGCCAACTTTGCTTGCTTTCATGATCTTTTCCTCTAATATTGAAACAGCTGGGANTACTTTACTGCCTTCAATTGTTCTCATCTATTGGTCTTATTTCTCCTCTTTAATTTGATATATATTTAAAATATACTTCAAAAGGTGTTATAAACTACAATAATTAACAATTTCAAATAGAACGTAAGTATGTATGTGAGTACATCTTATTTGTTTCTTCTCGCATTGTTACTTGGTAGTTACTTTCCTTCTCTACCTGTTGGTTAAATTTCACTTTCTCTTATTTATGTGCTCTGTGGATGTAAACAACCCATTTCATATTCATAATAAATCTTTACAGCAAAAACATCAATTTTCCAAAACAGATAGATAAGTATTGGAAAAGAAAATGATCAATATACTATAGCTAAGGACAAAGAGATTTTGCAATTCTTTATTTTTGTCTTTTAAATGAAATGATCTTTAATTTAAGTCAATAGCATAAAAACTTATACCTACATAACATAAGTTAGTTTGTTGGATCTGGATCAATTTTTTTTTGAGAAAGTTAACATTGGATCTGGATCAATTTGTTGTCATTTAAGTGCAATGACTGAAGTTGGATCAATTGGCCCAAGGAACTTCGAACTCAGCCAGACAAATCATTGTTCCCAAATTCTAAAGCTTTCAAGTAAGAACAATCCTCTATCCTTGTAGAGATACTTCCTGTTAGCTTATTGTTTGATAGATTAATGACTTGAAGAAGAGTTACCTTTAGTAGTTCTAATTCAGAAACAAGACTTCTAATCTTTGTTTTTAACTAGAGTAGTAGTGTAAGTTTGGTTGCACTTTCATTACTATAACATCTTACTTTTTGTGGTCTACTATGAGAGCATGTATCGCAAGGTGAGAGAAATTTCGACTCTCATTTACTTTTAGTATTTTCTAATTCAAGAACAAGACTTCCAACATTTAGTTTTAACTAGAGTAACAGTTTTATTAGCTTTAACTAGAGTCATTGCTTCATGCATGTGTAAAGCACAATGCAGTTTCAAGATTCAATACTCTAAATCAAGAAATAGGAAGCTGGTAAAGATTAGCTTAAATGTTCATTCCACATCTATGAATGCTCTACGATATGCTATCCTAATTTCTATGTTCTATCAATTGGTTTAAAATTATATATATGTGTCAAAGAGAGAACACTAATAGAGACTGAGCACTTAGCATCTCATCGTACAAAGTAAAATTAATTGCATGCAGGGAGTCTACTTGGAATATTTTTTAACTGGTAAGAAGAAGACACCCTTCTTAATTCTCATATTTACTTGTGTGACATTGCTACTCCCACAAAATACTTGAAATCTGTAGTCAAATAATGGTAATTTTGACGAGAGGGAGTTGCTCGGATGGTAAGCACCCCTCACTTCCAACGAGTCACCAAAGGAGCAAAAGGGGTGGGAGCTCCTAGGGAGGGTTAAAAAAAAATAAATAAATAAATAAATAAATAATGGTAATTTAAACCATTTTTTATGGTAATTTTAGTAGTATGCAAATTAACTGAGTCAACTAAATCAGGAGCTTTTGCCTACAATACTCTTTTCTGATATAGGTACAAATATGTGTTTTGCATTAATGGTAAGATGAAGATGGAAACATGATTAGTCGACTACATTGTTTGCGATAGTACAAGTACTGGTATTGCGCACATTGGTTTAATTTGTCATCATTTATTTTTTACTTTTCATGTATAAGAATGACCAAGATGCCCTAGAAAAATATTGGTGAAGCAATATGTTCTGTTATTAGTGGACTGAAGTCTTTCACCTTAATGAAATGGTGAATCATTGTTCACCAGTGTAGTGTGCACTGCAGACAATGTGGAGTTGACTTTTTGACAAGTACATGTATTAGGTCTTAACCATAAAACAACCTCTCCTTTTAGTTTATGCCGATCTATGTATTTCTATTCACTTCATTTCTTCTTTTTGTCTCTTATGTTTAGTGTTCAAAAGAGCTGAAAATAAACCTATAAACATTACTATCTAGACTGAAGTGTCTAAAGGTATCAAGGCAGATCCAAGTAAAAGATAACGGAATACAAATGCCAACTTAGTTTGAAAATTCAAACACGAAGTCAAGCTCTACCTTATGAGTAAAATGGTTATGGCATGAGGCTTGAAAAATTCCATTTCATTGTTTCAAAACTAAGAATAAGATGATACGTTGAAATTTATGACATCACATTAGTACCCAAGACAACAACATGTCAAAGAAATAAGCAAAATCTACAGATTTATTTTTAATAATCATGTTGGGCCCGTGCAAGCACGGGCCATTACCATCTAGCCTATATAGAAGTGGGAGTTAATGGGACTAACACAACATCAAATAGATGTACCAAAGGTAATATAAGTTGTACTGTATTGGGGCCCACTTCATTAAACAAGTACTACTCCCCACTCATATCACAAAGACACATGTACTATGTAGGGAGTTGGGAAGGACCAACAATGACACATCTATAATTTTCTCAAGTTTACCCCACTCATATCTCAAAGACACATGTACTATGTATAACACATAGATGCTTTTCATATTATCTATGGATTGATCCATTTTTCCCTTACAGTCTTATAATTTCAAAAGCGTTAAATTTCTCTTAATTTTCGAGTAAATATCTCAAAAGGTCATTCAACTTTGAGAAATTATATTGTAAAACTATTCAACTTTGTTTTATCTCAATAAAATCACTCAACTTTGAATATTTCTTTTATAAAATAACTCGATCCCAAAAATTTAGCAGATGTTTGAAGTTTGGCATATAAGATGACTATTCCATTATTTATCATATGTAAAGGGCGTTGGTTACTACATCTTGGAAGCATTTGACACAGAAGGGTTATCATCATCCTAGACAGAAATTAGTAACCATGTTAGCTTGAAGTCATGTGTATAAAAAATAACTACTGAGAAATATAAAAATGATTCAGAAACATTGAATTACATCAACTGACTAATATGCTTTGCTTATTAAATTTATGAGATTTAAGTTATATCTTGTACGCTAAGTGTCAACATTAAGTTACATGAGTTAGCACAAGAGATATTTTGCCGTAAAAACCGTATAA
>NW_026027446.1:0-246 GCF_019186545.1 Solanum stenotomum | reverse complement strand
ACTACATGGCATCTCAATTCTAATTCAAATTTCTTTAATAAATAAAAGTGCTATGATACGAAGCATGATACTAAAAATTAATTGTTCTAGATGCAGGCTTTTTTTGAAACTGGTTTAAATATAATACTGTTAAGAGCCATACAATATTCCTCCATACAACAGTAAGATGTGAGCTAGAACTGCCACGAATTGAAAGAAAACAATGAATGGGAGAGCAAAAACCACCTGGAATATGTAGTTGGCGTT
>NW_026027445.1:0-775 GCF_019186545.1 Solanum stenotomum | reverse complement strand
ATACCAACTCGTTTTTAATTCCAAGAAAGGATTTATTTTGGTTGTTGAAGTTGTTGGTTGTATTGTTGAAGTTCTTGCTGATTTGGGACAGGATCTGGTTGCGTTTTTTTAGTGGAATCCACTGTATGTTGAGGGGTTTATGACCCCAAGTGTTTGGGAAAAGAACATTTGAGGTTGAGAGGGTTTAGAGTTGGCAACATGAAGGAGAAAAGTTGGGCAGCTTGCCTGAAGCAAGTTTGCGTTGCAGCTGTGTTCCCTCTGTGAACAGAATTTGTTCTGTTTTTAGAATTAAATTTCGAATTTTTTTTCCTAAGTCTAGCTGTCCTAAATTATTCCTAATCATCATGGGGTCCTTCCAAACACAAATCATTACCCTTGAATTTATAATCCAATTCAAGGAGAGTTAGTTCCAAGTCAAGCAAAGTTAGAAGTCAAGTGAAGTTAGTTTCCAATTCAAGTGAAGTTAGTTTCCTATTCAAGTGAAGTTAGATTCCAATTCAAGTGAAGTTAGATTCCAATTCAAGTGAAGTTAGATTCCAAGTCAAGTGAAGTTAGATTCCCAGTCAAGTGAAGTTAGTTTCCAAGTCAAGTGAAGTTAGAAGTTAAGCTTAGAAGTTAAGTAAGTCAAAGCAAGTCTTCAAACTTTTCAAGAGTCTTCATTGAACATTTAAACTTCATTTTAAGGCTCAAGTTCCAAGTAAGTATACAGTTCCAAGTTAAGTATAAAGTTTCAAGTCAAGTGAAAATTATTGAGTTTCAAGTCAAGTCAAAAGTT
>NW_026027444.1:0-775 GCF_019186545.1 Solanum stenotomum | reverse complement strand
CTAGGGGGTGATCCCGGGTCGTGACATTCACAAGCTATAAAGATTGCAAAATTAGAAAATGATTTACAAAACTGGAGTATACCAGAAGAACCTTTTAAAAAGATTTACCATCTAGGTAATTTTAGTTATCTTACTCGTCGTAATATTAAGACTTGTGAATCTACTATTGCTATTAATAATTCTTTAGAAATTATTCAACTTCTTAAAGAAAATGATATAAATCGTTATAAATCAGATTATAACTATTTGCATATCGGCTTAGTACAAGTAGCTGTAAAGCCTCTCTTTAGAAAAGGCCTTGATATTCCTGCTTGTGTCATCCTTAGAGATGGCAGATTTTTGAATTTTGATGACTCTATGTTAGGAGTTTTGTAGAGTAATCTTGCTGATGGGCCTGTTTACTTTAATTGTTATCCCAACTTCTCAGTAGACATTAATGATCCTAATGTCATGGATTCCTTGACCCTTAATGTCAAAACCAAAAACTTGAACAACAAAATCAATACTCGTGCAATAGCTATTATTTACCGAGTTTATTATCGTCTCATGAAAACTCACCTTTCTCCCAAGGCTCGTCATACGAGTATAAGGGGTGAGACTATGCTTATGGAAGCCAACCATGAACATAGTTCTATTTTTGTCCCTAGAACTTTACAATGGAAAGATATACTCTCCAGTAATGATTGGCGGTTTGAAAACATAACTCAACCCTTTGCTTCACACTCTGAACGATCACAGATCGAAAGAGTTATTCAATTTCCTGATGGATCTATAG
>NW_026027443.1:0-398 GCF_019186545.1 Solanum stenotomum | reverse complement strand
TTACTCATAAAGCGGTCAAGATCCGAATCGATCGTTTTAATTCGTTTTGTCAAGTAAAGGCGTTAGATTTCTTCCATAAATCTATACGTTGTTACTTGGATCTTTTCAAGGCCTTAGAACATCTAATCCTTGGAAATTCGGGGATCTTTCCAACGAAATTCCCATATCTTTAGTTAGTTTTTTTTGTTTCTTTTATTTGTGCTTCCGCATTCAAATATTCAATTCTCTATTTCTGATCTCCCTTAACATTGCTGTTATCAGAAAAACTTAAAAAACAGTAAAACCTAGAAAACCTCTAAAAAATCTTAAACCAAACAAACCTAAACCCTATTCTAGAAAAACCCTAAACCTAAAACACTAAACCCTACATCCTAAATGACCCAAAAAAAATGTAGGAG
>NW_026027442.1:0-820 GCF_019186545.1 Solanum stenotomum | reverse complement strand
AATTTCATAAAATACATAATGAATATTTTGATTTTGCTGAGGCATTCAGGAATCTAGGAAAAATGAGGTTAGTTATGAATGATATAAAAATGAAGAAATCGTCGTTGGTGAAAATATTTCATTCATCAACTTAATTTCAGTCATTGTGACAAAATTGAATATTGATGCATTAAGAAAAAATTTGAGATTCGATACATGGTATAAGGTAATTCTTCTCCATTGATGATTAGGAATGATATGGGAGTAAGGTTGTACGTCGAGGTAAAGAAACATGAGGTTGGATATCTCACTTGGAAATCTGATACATTACGTTGTCTCTACATTTGGAGAAATTATGTGTGTCGAAGGTTCAGAAAAAAAATACTAAAACTCCTGATATGGATATGTAAGTCATGATACATTAGTAGTAAACGAAGAGTGTGTATAGTAATTTCGTGAGTTATGGTGTGATCATTATTTTGAATCTGATTGTATATGATACATGTAACAAAGGGATTAACAATTGAGTTGTATCAGATACATTTATATAACAAACGTATGTATATGACTGATTTGTATAAAATGTACCAGGTTAATATTGTGTATCTGATAGACAATATTAATAATGTATCAATTAAGATGTATAAAGTACTTGTAGTAATCTAGAAAAATGTGGATGATACATTGATTTTTTCATCTTTATGTGTCAATGGTGTATCTGATAAATAATTTGTGACATGTTGTGTTTTAAAAAATCAAATTTGAATATATAACATTTTAATAAAGAGTTTATGTGTATATGAGACAAAATTTTTTACTATATATACATTGTTGTGACTCA
>NW_026027441.1:0-363 GCF_019186545.1 Solanum stenotomum | reverse complement strand
CGGATGATAGAGAATAGAGAGGTCGTAATCCTTCAGGAGCTCAATCCAACGACGCTGCCTCGAATTAAGGTCCCTCTGGCTCATGATGTACTGAAGACTCCTATGATCGGTATAGATCTCACATCGAACTCCATACAAGTAGTGCCTCCAAATCTTAAGCGCGAAAACTACCGCCGCCAACTCCAAGTCATGAGTGGGGTAGTTGCGCTCATGGATCTTAAGCTGCCTCGATGCATAAGCAATAACCCGGCCCTGCTGCATCAATACACAACCCAAACCAACGCCAGATGCATCACAATAAACTGTGAAGCCCTCGCCCTCAACTGGAAAAGTCATTATAGGAGCGGTGGTCAATAACTCCTT
>NW_026027440.1:0-238 GCF_019186545.1 Solanum stenotomum | reverse complement strand
TGCCTCAAGCCATACAGTGATTTTTTAAGTTTGCAAACCTGTCCGTTTTGAGGTGTCTTCAGTCCGGGAGGTACCTTCATGTAGACTTCTTCTTGCAAGTCCCCATGCAAGAAAGCATTGTTGACGTCCAGTTGAGAGAGTCTCCATCCCTTTTTAACTGCGACAGCCAAAATGCACCTGATTGTTGTCATTTTTACAACAGGTGAATAAGTTTCATTAAAATCAATGCCTGCTCTTT
>NW_026027439.1:0-238 GCF_019186545.1 Solanum stenotomum | reverse complement strand
CAAGTGTCAAGAATGCTCATAGCACCAAGTTCCAAGAGATTCAATAACAAGACTCGCCCAATATATACATCATGTCGTCACACCAAGCACAAACAAGTATCAACAAGGGTCAAAGCCCAATAATCAAGAGAACCAAGAACCATATTAAAAATGGCTTTCTAGTTCGTACTTAAAATGGACAACTTCCATTCATAAGACGGACTAAAAAACCAGAGTCAAGATGGCAAGTGATCCGAAT
>NW_026027438.1:0-695 GCF_019186545.1 Solanum stenotomum | reverse complement strand
CCTTTAATATTTAGTCATATAACTAATAAACGAAAATTCTGAACTTCCTCCTCTTTTCTTCACAATTAAATATTTGTATACTTTGCTCACTAGAATTTTTGACATATTTCAAGAGAGAACATGACGGCTGCCACTTCCGGTGGAAGTAATCCACCGGAGGAATTCCCACCCTTACCCACGCAAGACAACCCAATCCCGCAAAGAGCTACCGTAAGAGATCAAAACACCCTTCAATACGCCCAAATTCTCAAACATAAGCCAATGAAAGCAACAGAGATGAAAGTTCCCCCCAAACCAGTGATTATGTTACATGGGGAACCAAACATCACATGGAAAGCCTCAGAGGTGAGATCTTTTATCATATACGAAAAATTGCAGTATGCCATTATTGGCAAATTTTCTTATGGCAAACCAGTTATTGTGGAACTGAGAAAGACAATACCAGGGCAATGTGGAATCAAGAGTGAATGTATAATAGGAGTATTGGACTCGAGGCATATTTTGATACGACTCACTAGTTTGGAGGACTATGTCCAATTATTATCAACAACAGCCTTCTATGTGAAGGCCAGAGAAAATTATTGGCAGATGCGAACCCTGAAGTGGGATCCGTGGTTCGAACCGGATGTGGAAACATCAATAGGAGTGGCATGGATTTCATTCCCAAATCTACCCCCTAATTTCTTTGCAAAGGA
>NW_026027437.1:0-307 GCF_019186545.1 Solanum stenotomum | reverse complement strand
TGGTTGATGTTGGTCACACCCCAAGCATTCTAGGTTGTGAGATATAAACCTCTCACATGGTTGATGTTGGTCACACCCAAGCATCCTAGGTGGTGAGATATAAACCTCTCACATGGTTGTCCGGTTCTTTTCCCCCGGACCGGGCATGGTCATGCAACACTTTATATAGGAAATTCCCATTAGGCTCTAATGCAATCTCACATATGGAATGAACATATACACAAGCTTAGTTTGTCATCAACACATCGCTGGATTGCCATACATCTCATAACTCAAGCCTTAAAGCATCGATTCATCAATTTTCCAT
>NW_026027436.1:0-915 GCF_019186545.1 Solanum stenotomum | reverse complement strand
AATATATATACTTGCAAAGATAATAATAAGAAGGATATTACAACCGATATTATACACCAATGATAGATACGGGAGCAGAAGCTAATATATGTAAATACAATTGTTTATCAGAAGATAAATGGGAAAAATTAAAAACACCGATAGTAGTAACGGGATTTAATAATGAAGGAAGCATGATCACATATAAGGCAAAAAATATAAAAGTACAAATATGGGATAAGATATTAACTATAGAAGAAATATATAACTTTGAATTAACTACAAAAGATATGCTATTAGGAATGCCATTTTTAGAAAAATGATACCCACATATAATAACAAAATCACACTGGTGGTTCACGACACCGTGTAAAAAAAAAGTAGGAGCAAAAAGAGTAAATAATAAAATGAAAAACAACAGAATGGATAAAAGGAAGTGAAAAAATTACACAAAAATTAGAAAATATAAAAGAAGAAGACCCTAAAATAGAATTAATTATATTCTCTATAGATAAAATAAAAATAATTCAAGATAAGTTAGAATTATTATATAGTGAGGATCCTTTACAAGGATGGGAAAAAACATAAAACAAAAGTAAAACTTGAGCTAATTGATAATAACAGTATAATAACCCAAAAATCATTAAAGTATAATTTTAATGATTTAACCGAATTTAAGATACATATAGATGAATTACTAGAAAAAGGATATATACAAGAAAGCAATAGTAAGCACACAAGCTCGATATTTATTGTAAATAAACATAGTGAACAAAAAAGAGGAAAAAGCAGAATGGTTATTGATTATAGAAATTTAAATGCAAAAACTAAAACATATAATTATCCGATACCAAATAAAATACTAAAGATAAGACAAATACAAGGATATAATTATTTTAACAAATTTAATTGTAAATCAGAATTTTATCACTTAAA
>NW_026027435.1:0-358 GCF_019186545.1 Solanum stenotomum | reverse complement strand
TTATGAACATGTTTACACATAAACCAAGAAACAAAAGGAATTAAACGGCTTATTTTAGAATCTATAAGATCTTTATAAAATTCCTCTTGAAACTCATGTTGTTCTAATTTATTAAAGTTTTTAAAAAACCATTTTCTAAAAAGTTTCCATTTCTTTCGCTGAAAATCTTTTGCGATACGAGCTCTTGCCGGAGATCCCGGACTAAAATCAATATTTTTGTCAGTCATAAGAAAACAGAATTAACCTGTTATTCCATTTGGAAAATTCATTTCAGATTCAGTTATATCTAAATCAGAACTGGTCTTCTGGACAGGCTTAACGATATTATATTTATCAATTTCAATATTGTCATATCTAT
>NW_026027434.1:0-690 GCF_019186545.1 Solanum stenotomum | reverse complement strand
AGGTTGCCAATTGATCCCTCTTGCCCCCTAGTAAAGCAAAAGCCGAGAAAGATCAAACCTGATTTGAGTTTAAGGGTTAAGGAAGAAGTCTCCAAGCAATTTGATGCCAATGTCATCCGGGTCACCAAGTATCCCACGTGGTTGGCTAACATAGTACCAGTGATCAAAGAAAGATGGAAAAATCAGAGTATGCGTAGATTATCGAGATCTCAACAAGGCTAGCCCGAAGGATGATTTTCCTCTCCCAAACATTCACATACTTATTGATAATTGTGCAAAGCATGAGTTGCAGTCATTTGTTGATTGCTTTGCAGGATATCATCAGATTCTAATGGATGAAGAGGATGCGGAGAAAACTGCATTCATCACGCCTTGGGGAGTATATTGTTATCGGGTAATGCCTTTTGGACTCAAGAATGCAGGGGCAACATATATGAGAGCTATGACTACCATATTTCATGATATGATCCATAAGGAAATTGAAGTTTATGTGGATGATGTCATCATCAAGTCACGGAAGAGCTCAGATCATATAACAGATTTGAAGAAGTTTTTTGACAGATTAAGGCGGTACAATCTGAAGTTAAATCCCGCAAAGTGTGCATTTGGTGTCCCTGCCGGGAAGCTGTTGGGTTTCATCGTGAGTAGGAAAGGCATAGAGTTGGATCCTTCAAAGATAAAGGCTATTCA
>NW_026027433.1:0-1405 GCF_019186545.1 Solanum stenotomum | reverse complement strand
GGTCTTCTTCATTTAAATCACTTTATTCACTCATTTCAAAATTGTTCTAAGTTAAAGTATTTTTTTAAAAAAAAATAAACTTTAAAAAATGTTAGCCAAAATCTTTTCAATTGAATAACAATAATAATAGTAATACTTACTTAGTCATTTTCTTAAAAAGTTTAGTCAATTAATTCAAATGATATTCATGCTTTAATTTATTAAATTGGTTTAAATTATTATTTCAAAGTGAATAAAATAAATTGTAATTAATCTTGTTTTATTAATATTCTAATCATTTGTATTTCGAGTCAATTGTTTCATTTTGAATCCTTTTCTCTAAAAAATCAAAATAAAATGTGTCATTTATTTAATTATTTTCTCAAAGTTAATCATATATTGTAAGTTATTATATTTTATGTTAAATCATTATTTTCCTTAAAATAGTCAAATATATTTTGTCAAGTCACAGGTCAACCGCATGTTAGCGGGCACTTCGAATGCTTAACCCCTTCTCAAAGTGTAAATTGAACCCCGAACCCTCTTTGACATTTTCAAATGATTTTTTTTGTTTAAGTCTTTGAAAATTATAAGTTTTCTTAATTTCTTTAAAAAATTAAGTGGCTACTCTTTTCCAAGTATTTTTCTGAAATTGTTTTATACTTGGAACATTTCAAAAAGTGATTTTTCTAAAGGTTAGGAAAATTACGGCATAACATTTACTCTACAAAATTTTATTAAATATCTAAGATATTTTTTATACCTCCAACAAATCAACTTTAATTTTTCACATTTTACCTTGCTTAAAGCCATAAATGATGTCATCACCTCCTATATCTCCAACTAGGAAAAGTGAATTTTCCAAATATTTTGGGCAATCTATCAAGCAAGAATTGTAGAAAAATATCAATATAAATATTCTACAAGCTTAGAGACTAATTAAACTACACCAATTAATGAATTCCTTACCAGGAGAGCAAATGGATTTGTAATGAGAAAACATCCATTGAAGTTGCACACTTAATGTACTATTTGTGTATGACATGAATTTTCTTCTTTGCTAAGGATTCGATTGATAAAGCAGTAGCCCCTGATACAGCGAAATTCGCACCATGACTAAAATTTGCATCTTCTTCCATGGACGGATTAAGAATAGGAAGACCACATTCCAGCGCTGTATATTAATTATGAGACATAAATTAAACACAAAAATGCATAACAAGAAATTTCTCAACCTTAATCATACCACAAAAATATATGTATACTCTTATAGCATCATTGACTAATAAGTAATTTCTGAATAAGAAATCTTAATGATATTAATACAGTACATGTATATGTTGATTTAGTATATATCAGTTAAGCAAAATTATCAGTCTTAATGATACCAATACTGTATGTCACACCCCTTTTCGCGCACGGCGGC
>NW_026027432.1:0-209 GCF_019186545.1 Solanum stenotomum | reverse complement strand
TGAACACATCAACATGTACCTCATACAAATAATGACGCCAAATCTTTAAAGCAAACACCACAACGGCTAATTCAAGATCATGCGTAGGATAGTTCTTTTCATGCACTTTGAGTTGTCTAGAAGCATAGGCTATCACCTTACCATTTTGCATTAGGACACAACCCAAGCCAACTCTAGAAGTATCACAATACACAAAAAATCCCTCAAGC
>NW_026027431.1:0-548 GCF_019186545.1 Solanum stenotomum | reverse complement strand
TCGAGGAGCTTGGGCTCCTTGTTGCACATGGTTAGCTACCACTTGTGCAAGCATGGTAAGTGCATCACGGAGCTCACCATTGGTGGGTGGCTCTTCCGGTGATTGGGCCCGTCTTCCCCTCATGTTTGGCATGATGATCTAGCAATCCAAAGAACAAGCGTTAGGGAGAAATCACCTTATCGCACTCTAAGCACGACATAGAACATGAAGAAGGGAAACCTTTCCTAAAATGTTTTGTAGCCTCCCATTCATAGTCGTGGCGCGCTTCACAACCATGATAAGGACTCTACTCAACGCGGTGTGTTGGACTCCGAGGATTTAACAACCTAGTGCTCTGATACCAAGCTTGTCACAACCCAAGCCTAGGGCCCAGACGTGACATGGCGAATGAGGAACCCGAAGGAACCCCAAACAAACCTCTCAAACTTGTCATCACACTTCATCGGTCGCGGAAGCACATTCAATATTAATTAACGGGAAATAGGGACTAAAGGCAAATCATTTCAAAATGACATCATATAACAAGAGTCAAGCTCATTTACAAAATT
>NW_026027430.1:0-295 GCF_019186545.1 Solanum stenotomum | reverse complement strand
CAGAACCTCAACCCTAATTCGTAGAATCTAACAGTACGGAGGCCGGACCTCGAACCGAACGCTCACAAGAAGTACCCAAGTAACCAATCACAAGTAACAAGTATAAGAGGCCGGAACTCTAACCGGATGCTCTATATAAGTATTTGGGCAATAGGGGCCGAAACTCTAACCGGATGCTCTATATAAGTATTTGGGCAATA
This sequence comes from Solanum stenotomum, assembly GCF_019186545.1. Classification (NCBI taxonomy): domain Eukaryota; kingdom Viridiplantae; phylum Streptophyta; class Magnoliopsida; order Solanales; family Solanaceae; genus Solanum; species Solanum stenotomum. The sequence goes on along the minus strand of NW_026027430.1, from coordinate 95 downwards.
GAGGCCGGAACTCTAACCGGATGCTCCATATAAGTATTTGGGCAATAGGGGCCGAAACTCTAACCGAATGCTCTATATAAGTATTTGGGAAATAG
>NW_026027429.1:0-297 GCF_019186545.1 Solanum stenotomum | reverse complement strand
AGTATCTTTGAAATTATTTCCTACTCGTGAAATTTGTAGTTCATTAGGATAATATAAAGTAAATTGCTATTGAGTATGAGCTATTTTTGAAAGTTTTTCTAATTGGTATGACATCTGATTTTCTAAATCTGTCTTATGAACACATATTTTGGTAAATAATGTATCTTCTTGTAGGTAAAGAAGTGGTGATTATTTGTTCAACAGAACAGAATGTAGACTTCTTCCATGGTGTACTAGGAAGATTATAGCAGTTTGGTATTATTACCCACGCAAATATTGATTTTGAAACATCACTTA
>NW_026027428.1:0-490 GCF_019186545.1 Solanum stenotomum | reverse complement strand
TTAATTTAATAGGTAGTGGCCCTTCTAGTTCCTTGCGTGCTAAGAGATATGCCCCTTTAAAGTTGACCCTGAAAATTGCATTTTTTGCGATTTTTGAATTTTGATACGGTTGCTCTAAAATTCGGGTTAGACCCATTTCCCACTCAATTTGACCCCCTGAATAAGAATATGAAGTCGAATTTCCGAAATCATGCACGGATTTTGAGATATATGGAAATTACAATTATAGGTGTTTTCGAAGCACATTTTCGGGCATTTTTGGGGTCGTTTCAATATCTCCCCCTTGGGAACATTCGTCCCCGAATGTTAAAGAAACGTACATGAGGGACCCAAACATGGCAATATCAGCCCACATAAGGATGCAACAATGCACTTACATCTTATTTCAAAAACCTCAATATAGTTGTACAACCACAATGAACTTGTCAATTTAAACATGAATGTATGCAATGACATGGGGGATGAACTTAAGACCTGAGATTTTATAAAG
>NW_026027427.1:0-728 GCF_019186545.1 Solanum stenotomum | reverse complement strand
ATTCCGGGGACGTTGCTCATGATCTTTAGCTATGTATAAGACATTTTCCTTTTTTTTGTTATGTATTAACTATGAGGGTGAACCCGGTAGTTTGTCTTGGCCCCCGCTAAGTACCCATGTTTAGAGGTGGTGTTGGACAAGTTGTGTATTATGCTTGAGCTTGACTCATCTATGGTATTTATGTATCACTCCCTTTTTTTTTGTTTCTTGCTCCCTTAGTCCCGATTTCCCCTTGATTATGCTTATCGCTTATGGTCATTCTAATTGCTTCCTCGACCAAGGATGTGTAATGATACGCTATGAGGCTTGTTTGGGGTTCCTTCGGGTTCCCCATTCGCCGGTCACGTCTAGGCCCTAGGCTTGGGTCGTGACAAACTTGGTATCAGAGCACTAGGTTGATAGATCCTCGGAGTCCAACAAACCGCGTTGATTAGAGTCCGATTCATGGTTGTGTTGTGCACCACAACTATGAGTAGGAGGCTATGAGACGTTTTAGGAAATGTTTCCCTTCTCCTTGTTCTAAGTCATGTTGTAGAGTTGAATTAAGTTCTTCCCTAACGGTTGTTCTTTGCTATGCTAGATCATGCCTAATACAAGAGGAAGACGAGCCCGCGCACCCGAGGAACAACCGACCAATGGGGATCTTCGGGATGCCCTTACTTTATTTGCTCAAGCTTTGGCTAATCAAGCCAACCACGGAGCCCAAGCTCCTCAGGCTCCTACCCCGG
>NW_026027426.1:0-275 GCF_019186545.1 Solanum stenotomum | reverse complement strand
TACTTTCTAATTAACATATTATTTTACATGTAATTTCATTAATTAAATATCTAATATTCATAATTCTTTTTTAAATGTAATATAATATTTTTTAAAATATTATTTAATTGTATGTCACTTTTATTTGAATTTATCCCCTAATTTTATGTATTATATTATATTTTCTTGCAATTTATGTTATTTAAAAATTTAGAATAAATATAATTTCATATCACATTAAAAATTATATAAAATAATTATTTGGGAAAAAAGAAATAAAAAATTTATATTATGAA
>NW_026027425.1:0-369 GCF_019186545.1 Solanum stenotomum | reverse complement strand
CTTTAAATTTATTTTTTCAACAAAAAAAATTATTTTTTTCAACATTAAAATTGTAATTTGAAGTTGGAGAAAAGTTTTGGAAAATGTTTTCCTTAATTTTTGAAGAGAAGTCATTTTCCTTGAATTTGAGGAAAATGAGTTGATTTGAAAAACATTTAACCCAACCAAACATGAGAAAACTGGATACCAAACACACCCTTAGACTATTTTTTGAATATTGAAGATTGAAAACTCATGTATGAGTGTTGAGAGCTTGGTTAAGCTTTTGGTTGACTATTGTTTAGAAACGAGGGTTGCAAGGTGAATTCGATTCCCTTGAGGTTTTCGTAAGAGTTAGGTGATATTGTAGGATTTATCGACTGAGGTCTT
>NW_026027424.1:0-206 GCF_019186545.1 Solanum stenotomum | reverse complement strand
CCTAAATGAATGAATGAAATAAATGTCCAAACTCCATGGGGGAGTAATGTCTAGCACCGAGAGGATATGAAGATGGGTGGATACTCCTTCGTTAGTTCAGATGTGAGTATTTAGTAGCAACCCAAGGGTGCCTCTTCGTTAGTTGAGATGTGGGTGCTTAGAAGTAATCTGTTCTATCCTTTAACTATGTGCCCACATAGGACTAG
>NW_026027423.1:0-216 GCF_019186545.1 Solanum stenotomum | reverse complement strand
TTCATAAGATAGCTCTACAAGAAGAAGCAAGGATTTGCCAACTGTTAGAATAGAAATATGTACATATACTCCTACTTAGAATAGGAAGAAGAATAGGAAGAAGAATAGGAATAGGAATCCTAGTTAGAAAAGGATTTCAATGTATTGTCTATAAATAGGGTCTCAATGTAACAATTTAAATACACAACTCAATAATATCTTCCCCATATATTTCTC
>NW_026027422.1:0-226 GCF_019186545.1 Solanum stenotomum | reverse complement strand
CAAACGGCCATAACTCGGGCTTCGGGTATCCGTTTCAGGCGATTTTTTTTTTGAATCCCCGTATTTTTTCGAGATCTACGCAACCAAACTGACTAAAGGCGGTTTGCGCGTGCCGATTTTCCCAGAAACGCGGTTTACTGATACTTACGCGCGAGCGGAAATATGATGAAAATAATAAAAGGAAATTCAGACAAGGGTGATGGGTTCCTCATATGGATCTCGAAAA
>NW_026027421.1:0-274 GCF_019186545.1 Solanum stenotomum | reverse complement strand
CTTAATAAACCATAATACCCTAAATCCTATTAAACCTTAAATACTGTAAAAAAAAAGAAACATCTTTTGGAACCCCTAAACACCTTAAAAACCTTTTAAAGTCCTAAACAAAAAATCCCTAAAACAAACCTTAGAAGCCCTAAATATATTCCTTAATCTAAAACACGAAGCCCTAAGAACCCCTAAACCATAAAAACAATAATGATCCTAAATAATCTTCAAAAATCATAAATAGAAAAAAACTCATAGCCTAAAAAAATCCTAGAAAAACTTG
>NW_026027420.1:0-638 GCF_019186545.1 Solanum stenotomum | reverse complement strand
TATTAAAAGAAATGTATGAAATAAAACAGAAAGAAAAAGAACAAAAAACGAAATTAACAAATGAGATAATTAAATTTAAAGAAAAATTGCAACTAGAAGATGAAATAGAAGAAAAAGAAGAAAATGATAATCTACTTGAAATAAGAGTTGATAGTAATAGCAGAGGCACCAGGATATATAGAAAGAACACTTATAGGAACAGTAAAATTATGGCTACAAAATTTAACAAATGAAAGCTTAACAACTTTAAGAAATAATAAAAAATTTGATGGTGGAATAGCCACTACAACCATGGAAATATTATATAAATACGAAATGGCTATAAGAAATGAATTTAGTAGTATGACAACAGAAGTAGAAGAAAAAAATAAAGAAAAAAACATAAATCGAAATCTAATGACAAAATTAGCAATATGTAATATGTGTTACATAGATGAATATACATGTCCATTTAGAGAATATTATTATAAAGGAACATATAGCACAGAAGAATGTAAAGAAATAAGAAAATTATATTTTACAAAATTACCAGAACCTTTTAATTCAAAAATAATAAAAAGTTGGAATGAAGTAGAATTAACTGACACCTTAGGAGCTAGAATGAAATTTTTACAACAATGGTTTATGGAACTATGTGA
>NW_026027419.1:0-397 GCF_019186545.1 Solanum stenotomum | reverse complement strand
AAGTTGGAACAGATCAAACTAATTTAGTTTTTCAATTTTGTGTTGGTGTTTCTTTTCTTCCTTTTTTTTAAAAAAAAACAAATGATTTTTCAGTTCGATGTTCAATTTAGAGATTACCTCAATACACCGAAAAAAGAAAAAAAATATGAGAATTTTTTTTAAAAAAAATTACTAACACTCATATTTGAGCACAAAACTTTGGTTCAAGATTCTAATTCCTAAACTCTCATTTCTTCAACAATCAATCGTCAATATTCGATCATGCAACGGGACTTAAGTATACGGTTTTAGTGTTTGATTATTTAGTCCTCATTTTATTCTACTCATTTGCATTAAAAAAAAAACGATTTTAGAAAAAATGAACCAAAGTTGAAAAGTTTTCTAATCAATTTGATTT
>NW_026027418.1:282068-283819 GCF_019186545.1 Solanum stenotomum | reverse complement strand
CTGAAGGAGATCCATCCATCAATAGGAAATTTGGACAGGCTAACTGCTCTTCATTTGTATGGTTGCAAAAAGATTACGGATCTTCCAAGCAACACATGCCAGCTAAAATCCCTTGAAGACTTGGACATTACTTACTGCTCATCTTTACAAACACTGCCAGCTGACATTGGAGATATGCAAAGCCTAAGACATCTCTATGCACATGATACGGGTATAAAACGATTGCCCGGATCTGTTAAAATGCTAAGAAATCTTAAAGAATTGCTAGTGGGAGGTCGAAATTTAGAGGCCAAAAGGAGAGTTTATCAAAGAAGATCCCACCATATAGAATCCTTGCCAATTTCTATTTCTCGTTTAAGCCTTCAATATTGTGGTTTCTCTGATGCTGATATTCCTAGGGATATTGGTACTTTATCCAACTTACATGATTTAGATTTGAGCGGCAACAGTTTCCTCTGTCTACCCTTTGATTTCTCCAAGTTACCATGGTTGAAGTCCTTGCGTTTGAATGATTGTGTGAATCTTCAAACACTCCCGTCAATATCAAATTTAGAGTACCTTTATATTCTTGAACTTAGGAATTGCCAAAAACTCGTCAAGATTACAGGGTTGGAAAACCTCCCTTCAATACAAGAGATCGACACTCTTAATTGTACTTCTCTGCAGAATCCATTCAATGAAGGCTTCTTTAGTGCCCATGCTCTATCAATTTCATCTAGAAAATATGCAATGTTTCAGGCAAGTCCCTTTATTTTTGTGTGTCTCGTATCACATTACTAATTAATGTTCTAATTGTGTCTTAATTTGTCTGATGAAGCTGCGGTTACACATTTATCTCCAAAGCAATGAGATTCCAGATTGGTGCAGCAATCAAGTCACAGCTCCATCTATCTGTTTCACTATTCCCTCCGTATATAAGAAAAAGTCGTTAGGAATGATTCTCTGGTTTGTTTGCAACTCTAAGATTTTATCCCAGTTTGGACACTTCCTTGTTACCGTATCCAATAAAAAGCCTTTAGTTTTTTACTGGACTAGGTTTATTCCTACACCCGAATCACACGGAGAAGTTTCATGTGTATATTACATATCTTGCTTAACTAGTCATTATTCTGGCCTGATGATCAAAGGCGGGGAAAAGATAACAGTCGAGGAGGGCCCTGACAAAGGTAGAGTAAAGAAGATAGGGGTACATCTGTTATACTTAGACAAACATGGTAATGTTACATCTTCCCCACCAATCCTTGAAGAAAATCATTTGCATTCTCAGATAATGAATAGAGAGAGTCTCAGTGGAAAAGAACTCAAAAAAAGTGTCAAACAGAGGATATCAGCTCAATCCTTGAAGAACATCATCACACGCTTCAAATCTTAGTTGAATCAAAATTAACTTGCTCCCGTTTCTTATCAACATGCAATATTCAAAATGCTCATCCAACTACAATCTGATTTTGGTAAAAAGTATTTTTCATCCGACAGATGCCAAGTACTCTTTGCAAGTTGTCATCCAATGAAAATTTTGCTAGTGTTACTATTAAGGGATGGATTGACCATAGAAGTTATGGGTTTCACATAACTCAGTAATGTTGGTTCAAGTCATGCTGTTGTGTTGAGACATTTTGGCAAGCAAAAAAGATTGGGGCGTGATCAATAACTTAGAACAACCTCTATTATGGGATTATCTGAGCCTAAAGTCTGTGGGATGCCAAGTACCATGGTGATTTTAATCCTTTCTTTTAATTCAGTACTGATTC
>NW_026027418.1:265141-281424 GCF_019186545.1 Solanum stenotomum | reverse complement strand
GTTTGGGTGTAGGAAAATACCCGAATTACACGAAGAAATATCATGTGTATTTGACATATCTTGCTTACGTAGACCTTTTGATGGCCTGATGCTCAAAGGTGGGGAAGAGATAACAGTCGAGGAGGGCCCTTACAACGGTGTAGTAAAAAAGATAGGTATCCATCTGTTATACTTAGACCAACACGGTAATGTTACATCTTTCCCCATTTCCAGAAAAACTTCAGCAGGGCATAAAAGAGCAAAGTTCTGAGTCAAGCTTGGGAATGGGTGATGACTGAATCTGTGGTTTCGAGATTGCTCAGGTCTGAGACTTCTATTTCGAGATTTTCTTTTCTAAGAAGAGTATGCCACTTACAATCCTTGTCATCGACTTCTATTTCGTGTTTGTCTGAGACTTATTTTCCTAAGTTTATTGGGATTTTATGCTGCTTAAAAGTTTTAGATTTGAACAGTAACAATTTTCACTGAGGTTCTTGCTTTTGAATGACAATGAGAATCTTCAAACACTTCCATCAGTTGCTTCTGTATAAAATGTTGTTTTATTTATGTAATCAACTTTTTCCATTGTATACTGCTAGTTTTTTGAGCTGCACTAAAACTTAGTAAAAAGAGATGAATCTGTATAGTGAATATACTTCTCATAAATGTTTGTGGTGATTTATGGTCATTATTTGCAAATTTCATATACTCCATCACTTCATATTTACTTGTCAAATATTTTCTAATTTGATTTCCCTTTTTTACTTCGTCATTTTTTTTTTTACAAATGAAGGACGAACAATTATTTTCTTCCTATTATACCCTTAATTTATTAACATTGAATTAATGTCTTTGACAAATGTAGTGAGTAAATATGTTTAAGATTCTATCAATTAATAGGGTAAAATGGTAAACTCACTATACCAATTATTGCTTTCTTAACAGGTGTGTCAAGTCAAAATTTAACAAGTAAAAAGGGACCAAAAGAGTATATACTTTGTGGATTGAGATTTATGTCCTTGCTTTGACTAGTTCTTGAGATGTTAAATAATTTCAAATAATATTAATTTGATTTTCATGACCAAACACCTGCTTGTTGATCTCAATTACGTAAAATCTCTATAAAAGATAAACCAAAGAATGTCTCTAAGTCAACTACTGGTTAGACTATTCAAAAAGAAGAACTTATATTATAAGAAAATATTCAAAAAGGAGAAAAAAAAAGTTAAGGAGAAGAAAAAAGTTAAGGAGAAGAAAGAGGAGGTAAATAACGGGTATATTTATGATACGTTAAGTAAGCAATATATTTGTTTATGTAATAAATTAATTGCAAAGAATCAATTAGGAATTTGGTTGAAAATAGAATTAAGTACTCTCTTCTTCTCATACTAGTTGATTATTATATTATAAATAATTATTTCATATAAATATTTTCTATATTATCCTTGTAATTAATTCTTTTTAAAAGTGTTCATATTTATTTATAAAATTCCAAAATATTTTTTGAAAGGGTGAATTAATAAAATTATCTTTGTATTTATGACTTTTTAAGCACAATACAAAATGAAAAGTGTCAACTAATGGGATAGAGGAAGTATTAGATTACTCACTCTGTGACAACAAGATTTTCTCCATACCCAAGGCTCGAACCCGAAATCTCTGGTTAAGGGTGAAACACTCCCACCAGTGCACCACAACCATGTTTGGTATATTATCATTTTATTTATTGCTAATGAATGTGTGTCATCATACTGGAGAAATTAAAATGAACGAGCGTCCCAATAGCAAATTAAATTTCTTACTTGGGATCAACAAAGATTGTGGTGCAGTAGAAAGTACTCATTCATCCTAAATCAGACTCTCGAGTTCGAGTTTCCCTTAGTATAAAGTCGCTTTTTTTAGGGAGCGCTTTACCTCCAATGTGGAACTTTCTAGTGCAAATTTAAATTTAATCGGGTTCCAATGTGGTATGAACAACAAGTGGAAATCAAATAAAAAAAAATTAAAAAAAAAATCTTATTTTTAAAGGATTTGACACAGATATAGCAACATTTTCGAAAAATCTGAGTAACTTAGATTAAAAGAACATATTAAAAGGGGAACAGAAGTGAAAGAGAAGAAAGAGGAGGCAAATAGCGTGTAAAATACCAAAATATGATAATCTTAATAAAGGCATAGTAGAACATCATGACTTATTTGTTGTATTTTATTTTTAATAAAGAAGAGGAAAAGTCAGAAGTTGTAAAATTTGTTGCAATACTATATTTGTTCTGCAATAAATTAATCACAAAGATATAGAAACGGTCCAATTCAATAAGTTATTCACTTTGTGTGTAATCGTAATATTGTTATTTTATTTATTGTTAATGAATGTATATCGTTATAAATGAACTGAGGGTGAGAGTAAACAAATTAAATTTCTTAGGACTTGGGAGGCATCTTGCAAAAGAGTTGATCTAATACTATACAGTGAGCTTTATTGGTTTCATCCATGAATACTCAAGGAGAATCATCTTCTACTTCTTCTAACTTCTCTTATGATGTGTTTCTCAGTTTCAGAGGTGAAGATACTCGTAAAAACTTCACTGGTCATCTTTATTTCCGATTATGTCAAGTCGGAGTTAATACTTTCATAGATGATGAGGAATTGAGAAAAGGAGACGTCATTTCAAACAAACTTGACAAAGCAATTGAACAATCTAGGGTTGCTATTGTTGTTCTCTCCAAAAATTATGCTTCATCTAGTTGGTGTCTTGATGAACTCGTTAAAATTCTCGATTGCAGAGCGAAGTTAAAGCAGGTAGTTTTGCCTATTTTCTATGATGTTGATCCTTCTCAAGTGTGAAAGCAAACAGGGTCCTTTGGCGAAGCTTTGGCAAAACACAAGGAACGATTGTTTGGAGCTGAAAGAATGGAAAAGTGGAAAGCAGCACTCACAGAAGCTGCAAATTTATCTGGATGGGATTTGAGAAATATTGCTGATGGGTAAAACTTATTAATTTAATTAGAATTTAAGAATTTGCTTAAGCTTATAAGTTGGTTAGTTTTGAAACATTGTGAAGTCTTCCAATATTTCTTAAAACTCAGTGCCCAATCAAACTAAGGGAGTAGTAATAATCGATAATCTGGTAAAATAACAGCAATTAACCTGTTAAATGTAGTTAGAATTTACTAATAGTATAAAAACATCAATATGTGTATATAAATTCAGTTCTCTAGCCTCGAGTCCCTGTTATCTGTTGGCTATTGATTTTGTTTTGTTCATCAAATATTTTCAAATATCAAAGTATGGTTTTGCTTTNAAAAAAAAAAAAGAATGAAAACAGAAATTGAATCAGTTATGTTGCTACATATTCATCTTAAGAGCAAATAGTTGTTTGGTTGAAGAGAATGATTAATAAATCTACTATATATTAATAGGTACCGTTTGATTTGAATATTTTTAAATAAATAATGGGTACCTTTTTATTTGAATATAATTTTTTAATAAATAATGAGTACCTTTTTATTGTTTTAAAAAATTATTTTAAAATAAAATTTTATTAAAAAATATTTAAATTAATTGGGTGACTTTTTAGATAAATATCAATAGTTGAGTGACTTTCTAGGAAAATTGTCCTTAGTTGAATGACTTTTGGATTATAACATAAAGTTGAGTGACTTTCTAAGAAAATTATGCATAGTTGAGTGATTTTCTAGGAGAACTATCCATAGTTGAATGACCATTTGAGATATTATCTCTAGTTTTGAAACATTGCGAAGTCTTTCAATATTTCTTAAAACTCAGTGCCCAATCAAACTAAGGGAGTAGTAATAATCGATAATCTGGTAAAATAACAGCAGTTAACCTATTAAATGTAGTTAGAATTTACTAATAGCACCTCGAGTCCCTGTTATCTGTTGGCTATTGATTTTGTTTTGTTCATCAAATATTTTCAAATATCAATATTGTTTTGCTTTTTTTACTTTTAACTTTTGTTGTTGCTATAAAATTGTAGGCATGAATCAAAATTTATTGGAAGTATAATAAAACAAGTTCTACAAGAGGTCAACCAGACACCTCTAGATGTTGCTCATTACCCAATTGGATTAGATTCTTCTATCCAATATATAGAGTTGTTACTGCAAAGTGGATGTGAGCATGAAGTTCACATGGTTGGTATATGTGGCGTTGGTGGAATTGGAAAAACAACTTTGGCAAAAGCTATCTACAATCGAATATTTCAGCAGTTTAACGGTAGTTGCTTCCTTTCAGACATTAGATCAAAAACTGAAGAATTGGGTTTAGTCAAACTTCAAGAGAAACTACTTAATCAAATTCTCAAAACTAAGGAATTTGAAGTTGATAGTGTTGCTGAAGGTGTTAATCTCATCAAAGCAAGACTTCGGTCTCAGAAGGTTCTAATTGTTCTTGATGACGTGGATCATAGAAGCCAATTAGAATCCTTAACAAGAGAAAGAAGTTGGTTTGGCTCTGGTAGTTTAATAATTATTACAACCCGAGACGAACATTTGCTATATGGCCTTGCAACAAGTGAGATATACCAAGCCAAACTTTTAAATGACAATGAAACTCAACAACTTTTTTCTCGTCATGCTTTCAACAGTTTTTCTCCACCACAAGAATATGATGAGCTGGCACAAGACATAATAAAATATTCAGGAGGGCTACCATTAGCTCTTGTGACATTAGGGTCACATTTGCAAGGGAGATCCATAGAAGAATGGAGATACGAGTTCAAAAAACTAAGAGCAATTCCTCATTGTGATATTCAAAAGATTCTCCAGATAAGCTTTGATGGACTTGATGACAATACTCAGAGTGTTTTCCTTGATATCACATGCGCCTTCCATGGATGCTATGAGGATGAAGTGACCAAAACATTAAATGCGTGTGGTTTTTATTCTGAAAGTGCAATTTCAACCTTAGTCCAAAGGAACTTGCTCCAAAGGGATTGCCGTTATTTGGTGATGCATGATCTAGTGCGGGATATGGGAAGAGAAATTGTTCGCTTGGAATCACCTCGGAACTCGGGAAAACGGAGTAGATTGTTCAATCCTCAAGAAGTCCGTGATGTTCTACAAGGAAATAAAGTCAGTAAATTTGGATTATCTTTATTTGATATACATTTGCTTATAATTTATGTTGTCACCACAAGAACTCATTTCATTTGTGCTTAGTACTTCTCTAGCTAGTAAATTATCTCTAGATGTTTGCCAATCACTCTGTACTTGAAAGGAGTCAAAGACAAAATTATCAAATAAAATTCAGTTATTTAATAATTATATAAATTGATTTGTTGAAAGATATTTCTTATTAAATATCCTTTAGTTGGATATGATGTGTAAATTTATTTTCTTGGTAGATAATTTGTATTCTCTTTGATTGACCTTTAATTTGTATAAAACATTTCTCTCTCTTAATTTCTTATACTTAACATGGTCTTATGGTACTTCTCTTTTTACTTAATTGCAGGGTTCCGAAAATGTAGAAGTATTGGTGGTAGAACGACGGGCATTAAAGGGTGTGAAGCTGAGCACCAAAGCATTTCAGAAAATGATAAATCTTAGGGTGCTTAAAATCGACGACTTACATATTAGTGGAGATTTTGAGCTATTGTCCAAGGAGCTCAGATGGTTGTCTTGGAAAGGATGTCCTTTGAAATGTATACCATTAAATTTTCCAGCTGAAAAACTTGTAGTTCTGAATATGGAAGGGAGCGATGTCCAAGACTTTGGTTTGAATTTGCAGGTTCATTTCTCAATTCTGCAATTTCACGTGTACTGTTATATCGCAATTATGTGAAGGAAAATGTTAATTGAAATTATATTTTGCTTACATTTTAGTGTTGTAGAAGTTTGAAGGAGCTGAATCTCTCTGATTGCAAGCGCCTCAGAAGTACTCCAAACTTCAGGGGTTCACAAAGTCTCAAGATTTTGTCGCTTGAGAATTGCTCAAGTCTAAAGGAGATCCATCCATCAATAGGAAATTTGGAAAGACTAATTGATCTTCAATTGAGTGGTTGCAAAAAGATTACGGATCTTCCGAACAGTATATGCCAGCTAAAATCCCTTGAATACTTGAGCATTAATGACTGCTTATCTTTATGTTGAGAATGAATCTTTACCATCTGTATGTTTTGATCAAAGGATAGAGGAACANCCTTTGAAATGTATACCATTAAATTTTCCAGCTGAAAAACTTGTAGTTCTGAATATGGAAGGGAGCGATGTCCAAGACTTTGGTTTGAATTTGCAGGTTCATTTCTCAATTCTGCAATTTCATATGTACTGTTATATCGCAATTATGTGAAGGAAAATGTTAATTGAAATTATATTTTGTTTACATTTTAGTGTTGTAGAAGTTTGAAGGAGCTGAATCTCTCTGATTGCAAGCGCCTCAGAAGTACTCCAAACTTCAGGGGTTCACGAAGTCTTGAAACTTTGTCGCTTGAGAATTGCTCAAGTCTAAAGGAGATCCATCCATCAATAGGAAATTTGGAAAGACTAATTGATCTTCAATTGAGTGGTTGCAAAAAGATTATGGATCTTCCGAGCAGCATATGCCAGCTAAAATCCCTTGAATACTTGAGCATTTATGACTGCTTATCTTTACAAACACTGCCAGTTGACATTGGAGATATGCAAAACCTAGTAATTCTCCATGCATGGGATACAGGTATAAAACAATTGCCTGTATCTGTTGAAATGCTAAGAAATCTTGAAGATTTGCAAGTGGGAAGTCAAAATTTAGAGGCCAAAAGGAGTTTTTCTCGAAGAAGAAGAGTCCGCCGCATAGAATCCTTGCCAATTTTTATTTTTCATTTATGCCTTCCATATTTTGGTTTCTCCGAGGATGATATTCCTAGAGATATTGGAAGATTATCCAACTTACGTTTTTTAGATTTGAGGGGCAACAATTTCCTCTATCTACCCTTTGATTTTTCCAAGTTACCATTGTTGATATCCTTGTGTTTGATTGATTGTAAGAATCTTCAAACACTCCCATCACTATCAAATTTAGAGTACCTTGAAAATCTTTATCTTAGGAATTGCCAAAAACTGGTGAAGATTACAGGGTTGGACTACCTCCCGTCAATAAAGATGATCGACGTGATTAATTGTACTTCCCTGCAGAATCAATTCAATGAAGGCTTGTTTAGTGCCCATGCTCTATCAACTTCGTCTATAAACTATCCAGATATTAAGGTTTAGTCCCTCTTCCTCTCTCTCTCTCACATATCACATTATTAATGATCTAATTTTGTCTTAATTAATTTGTCTGATGAAGCTGCAGTTACAAATTTATATCGAAAGCAATGAGATTCCAGATTGGTGCAACAATAAAGTAACAGCTTCATCTATTTGTTTGACTATGCCCACAGTACAGAATAATGAGTATCACTTCTTAGGAATGGTTCTCTGGTTTGTTTCCCACTTTTGCAATGTAACCACCCGTCTTCAAAAGTTTGATGTTTCTATTGACCAGTCTTCAACTTTTTTCTGGAGTTTTTATATACCTGACAGTGAGGGAGAAGTATCATGTGTATATTACTTATCTTTCTCAAATGGTAGACCTTTTAATGGCCTGAACATCATCAAAGGCGGGGAACAGATAACAGTAATGGATGGCAGTGACGGAGGCATAATAAAGAAGATAGGAGTACATCTGTTATATTTAGATCAACACGGTAATGTTACTTCTTTCCCAGCAGTTGTGGATCATTCTTATACTCCCAAACCACAAAGATAGATGTTTGATTTGGGTTGATATAAATTTTTAAGCTGACAAAAAGTTGACAAGCAAACTACATATTGTAATAAATAGAATTCTTACAAGTACTTCGAGATTATTGCTGCGATGGGTAGGAAGAAGGGAGGAGAGAAAATCAGGTGTCACACACCTCAAACCATGTTGTAGTCCCACATCGTTCCTGGGAAGGAACATGGAGTACTGCTTTTTATATGACTTTAATTTGGGCAATTTTCTCCACGTGAATTAACTTTTTAGAGTTGAGTTAAATCCAAATGAAAATGACATCAATGAGTCAAACTTATAACATATGAGATATTTTAGGAATTTGCTTAAAAATAAAAAGGGTCCGATTCAAGATGCAACTACTATTAGAATTGACCTTTGGTGGGTAGAGAAATTTTGAATGTGAAACCATTCAATTAAAAAGAAAAAGAATTGAATGTTTCCATTTAATTTCCATCAACTTTCCTCCACAATAAGATTGCCTATTAAGAGTCCCACAAGTACTTTCCTAGAAGGATGAAATGTACTGTTATTAATTATTGGAATGCAAAAAGAAGAAGCATGTGGTTTTACTGCGTATGTCACACTGAATGGAAATATACAAAATTTAATTAAATACATAATTTACCTAACCAGTTAGCAAACATGATAAGAGTATTATTTATACAAAATTTAATATGCGGATAATTTACCTCCAAATCAATGGCTTAGTGCCTCGTTAAAGTGAATATTGACCAACTATTCCAAACCAAATGAGAGACGACTCTTTATCAATTATTTCAATCCNTTTGATGTATTTGTACAAGATTTTATGTGAACATTCCCTGGCCAATTGAAACAAACACTGTTAGCAACATCTCATACTATATCAATCATGAAATTTTCAGTGAAACGTTGCCACTATAACGAGGTTTGGCTGTACTTGTATAATGTTAAACCATCATCGTATGAGACATGCCACCCTTACCTACAAGGTGGAGCATTTTCATCAGACATGCTCAAATGCAACAAATCCATACGGATATGATGATCAAAACTGAGTAGCCGCGAAAGAAATTAAGCGAATAGAAGCTAGAATGTCAAATGACTCACTAATAATGCATCAATTTCAGATAACTGAATTCCTTTGCTAAGGTAACTACTTACATAGCTTCAGAGTCCAGACCAAATCAGAACACAAGCAGGGGTAATTCAATGTCCAAATGTACTGTGGACTACCTCTGGAAACTCCCATTGTCACCAGTGGCGGACCCAGGATTTTCGTTCAGGGGATTCAAAAAATGAAAGTATAAACGTGTAAATAAGCCTAGAAATGGGAACCTTGAATTTTTTTGGGTTTAAAACCACACTTTTAGCACGTTTTTAAAAGTTAAAAAAAAAACACTAAAAAAAAATGAAAAACAGAAACTGAAAAAAAAAAAATTAAAATGCTTTCACTGAGATTCGAACTAGTGACGTGCAACTTAATTTTTGGGGGACTTGCCACTATGCCATTAGCTTCTCTTTGTTATTTAGGAGGTTCAATATATATACACCTACAGAAATACAGAAAATTTACTTTATATGTACCGTGTAATTTTTTAATAGTGTGAACAAGTAAAAATCTATGAAGAGAGTGAAAGGAAATAGTATATCTATTAATATCATGACAAATAAAAGTGAACTAGACATTTCTATGAAATATCTTGGAAACTTCCCTTTCATTTCTGTCATGCTTCTTTGGGGCTTGTAAATGACTTGACCCATTATTAATTTTCCAAGAACAAATAATTACCTGTGGGTATATGTAGAAGCTGCTTCACTCATCTTTCTTTCATTATTAAAACAAAAAATTATCTAAAAATCCCTTAAATTTATTGTCATCAAATATGCATACACAGTTTGTTGTAGGAGAATCATCTTCTTCTTCCAACTTGTCTTATGATGTATTTCTCAATTTCAGAGGCGAAGATACTCGCAAAACCTTCACCGGTCATCTTTACACCCAATTGTGTCAAGTCGGAGTTAATACCTTCATAGATGATGAGTAATTAAGAAAGGGAGACGTCATTTCAACCGAACTTGAGAAAGCAATTGAAGAATCTAGGGTTGCCATTGTTGTTTTCTCCAAAAATTATGCTTCCTCTAGTTGGTGTCTTGATGAACTCGTTAAAATTCTCGATTGCAGAGAGAGGTTAAATCAGGTAGTTTTGCCTATTTTTTATGATGTTGATCCTTCTCAAGTGTGAAAGCAAACTGGGTCCTTTGGCGAAGCTTCGGCACACAAGGAACAATTGTTTGGAGCTGAAAGAATGGAAAAGTGGAAAGCAGCACTCACTGAAGCTGCGAATTTATCTGGATGGGATCTGCAAAACATGGCTGATGGGTAAGACTTCTTACTTCAACTATAGAATTTTGAATTAAAGCGTTTGCCTAAGCATATAAGCTGGTTAATTTTGGAACATTGCAAAGTCTTCTATATTTTTTAAATTCCGTGTCAAGACAAATCAAACTACATCCAGAGAGCAGTATTAATGGACAATTTCCATTCTCTATCCTCGAGTTCCGTGTTATCTGTTAGCTATTGATTTCCATTCTATCCAGGGAGAACTAGTTTTAACTTCTGATATTGCTACAAAAACTGTAGGCATGAATCAAAATTTATCGGAAGTATTATAAAACAAGTTCTGCAAGAGGCCAACCAGACACCTCTAGATGTTGCTCATTACCCAATTGGATTAGATTCGTCTATCGAGCATATAGAGTTGTTACTGCAAAGTGGATGTGAGCATGAAGTTCGCATGGTTGGTATATGTGGTGTTGGTGGAATTGGAAAAACAACTCTAGCAAAAGCTATCTACAATCGAATATTTCAACAGTTTGGTGGTAGTTGCTTCCTTTCGGACATTAGATCAAAAGCTGAAGAATTGGGTCTTGTCAAGCTACAAGAAAAAGTACTTTGTCAAATTCTCAAAACTAAGGAGTTCGAAGTTGATAGTGTTGCTGAAGGTGTCAATCTAATCAAAGCAAGACTTGGGTCAAAGAAGGTTCTAATTGTTCTTGATGACGTGGATCATAGAAACCAATTAGAATCCTTAACAAGAGAAAGAAGTTGGTTTGGCTCTGGTAGTGTAATAATTATTACAACGCGAGACGAGCATTTGCTATATGGGCTTACAACAAATGAGATATACCGGGCCAAACTTTTAAATGACAATGAAGCTCAACAACTTTTTTCTTGTCATGCTTTTAACAGTCTTTCTCCACCACATGAATATGTTGAGCTGGGGGAAAACATAATTAAATATTCAGGCGGGCTACCATTAGCCCTTGTGACATTGGGGTCGCATTTTCAAGGGAGATCCGTAGAAGAATGGAGACACGAGTTCACAAAACTAAGAACAATTCCTCATTTTGATATTCAAAGGATTCTCCAGATAAGCTTTGATGGACTTGATGATAATACTCAAGGTGTTTTCCTTGATATTGCATGCGCCTTCCATGGATGTGTTGAGGATGAAGTTACCAAAACATTAAATGCCTGTGGTTTTTATTGTGAAAGTGCAATTGCAACTCTAGTAAAAAGACACCTGCTCCAAAGGGATTGGCGTTGTTTGGTGATGCATGATCTTGTGCGGGATATGGGAAGAGAAATTGTTCGCATGGAATCACCTCGAGACTGTGGAAAACGGAGTAGATTGTTCAACCCTCAAGAAGTCCTTGATGTCCTACAAGGAAATAAAGTCAGTAAATTTCATTATCTTTATCTTGGTTATACTTTCTTTTCTCTTTTTTTTTTTCCATTTAATTTGATATACATTTGCTTATAATTTAGGTTGTCACCACAATAACTCAATTCATTTGTGCTTAATTCTTCTCTGGCTGGTAAATTATCTCTAGTTGTTTGCCAGCCACTCTTTCCTAATTTCTCGGACTTTTCATTTTACTAAACAACAGGGTTCTGAAAATGTAGAAGTATTGGTGATAAATCAACAGGCATTAAATGGTGTGAAGCTGAGCACAAAAGCATTTCAGAAAATGATAAAACTTAGGGTGCTTAAAATTGACGACTTACATATTAGTGGAGATTTTGAGCTATTGTCCAAGGAGCTCAAATGGTTTTCTTGGAAAAGATGTCCTTTAAAATGTGTACCATCAAATTTTCCAGCAGAGAAACTTGTAGTTTTGAATATGGAAGGGAGCAATTTCCAAGAATTTGGTTTGAATTTGCAGGTTCGTTACTCAATTCTTCAATTTCATGTGTACTTTTATATTGCAATTACGTGAAGGAAAATCTTAATTGAAATTATATTTTGTTTACTTTTAGTATTGTAAAAGTTTGAAGAAGCTGAATCTCTCTGGTTGCAAGCACCTTAGAAGTACTCCAAACTTCAAGGGTTCACGAAGTCTTGAGTCTGTGATGTTTCGAGATTGCTCAAGTCTTAAGAATATCCATCCATCAATAGGAAATTTGGATAGACTAATTGATCTGCAATTGAGTGGTTGCAAAAAGATTACGGATCTTCCAAGCAGCATATGCCAGCTAAAATCCCTTCAATTATTGTACATTAATTTCTGCTCATCTTTACAAACACTGCCAGTTGACATTGGAGATATGCAAAGCCTAACTCATCTTTGTGCATTGGGTACGGGTATAAAACAGTTGCCTGGATCTGTTGAAATGCTAAGAAATCTTAAAGAATTGCAAGTGGGAGATGGAACTTTAGAGGCCAAAAGGAGTTTTTCTCGAAGAAGAGTCCGCCACATAGAATCCTTATCTAGTTTTATTTCGATTTTAAGTTTTCGATACTGTGGTTTC
Organism: Solanum stenotomum; assembly: GCF_019186545.1. Lineage (NCBI taxonomy): Eukaryota > Viridiplantae > Streptophyta > Magnoliopsida > Solanales > Solanaceae > Solanum > Solanum stenotomum. Next base: position 268,888 of record NW_026027418.1, on the reverse strand, counting down.
ACTGAGGCTGATATTCCTAGGGATATTGGGAGTTTATCCAACTTACATAATTTAGATTTGAGGGGCAACAGTTTCCTCTATCTACCCTTTGATTTTTCCAAGTTACCATTGTTGACATCCTTGTATTTGAATGATTGTGAGAATATTCAAACACTCCCGTCACTATCAAATTTAGAGCACCTTACAATTCTTGGACTTAGGAATTGCCAAAAACTGGTCAAGATTAGAGGGTTGGACAACCTCCCTTCAATTTGGAAGATGGACATGGTTAATTGTACTTGTCTGCAGAATCCATTGAATGAAGGCTTCTTTAGTGCCCCTGCTCTATCATTTCCGTCTATAAAGCATCAACTGTATGGGGTTAGTCCCTCTCCCTCTCTGATCTCTCTCTCGTATCACATTAATAATTAATGATCTAATTGTGTCTTAATTTGTCTGATGAAGCATCCGTTACAAATTAATCTCGAAAGCAATGAGATTCCAGATTGGTGCAGCAATAAAGTAACAGCTCCATCTATCTGTTTGACTTTGCCCACAGTACATAATAACAACTTCTTAGGAATGGTTCTCTGGTTTGTTTGCCACTTTTGCAATGTACATCTTCCACACTTTGTTGTTGTTACTGTTGCCCATATAAATCATTCAGCTCATCTGTTTAATTTGAATTTTGATGAACCTGACAATGAGGGAGAAGTATCATGTGTATATTACATCCCTTGCTCAGATGATACACTTTTTGAAGGCCTGGAGATCAAAGGCGGGGAACAGATAAGCGTAGAGGATGGCACTGGCAAAGGTGCAGTAAAGAAGATAGGAGTACATCTGTTATATTTAGACCAACATGGCAATGTTACTTCTTTCCCGGCAAAAAACGTAGTAGAAGAAAAGAAGACAAAAAGAAAAAGAAAAAGAAAAATGATGTTTGGTGGCAGTCGTGGACGACTATTGGTGTTCCCCATTTCCAGGAACACTTCAGCAAGGCATAAAAGAGCAAAGTTCTGATAGTTTTCCTTTGGATAAAGCTTGGGAATGAGTGATGACTGAATCAACTTTTTTCCATTTGTATACTGCTACTTTCTTCAACTGCACTAAACCATAGTTAAAAGAATTGAATATGTATAGTCAATATAGTTATCAAATTTTGTTTGATTTATGTTATCAACTTTTTCCATTTGTATACTGCTAGTTTCTTATACACCTAATTATTTTTGGTCCTAACATTATGATCATAATAGTTAATTTCTACTCCCTTTTTTCCTGAAAAAATACTATAAGAAAATGAAGTTGGAGCAGAAGAAATTGTATAATAAATAATTTCGGACTTACTCTCTTATATGTGGTGCTAGGGGATTGCCTGTTCTTATTCTGTGAAATGTGCACAATTTTTTGCAGTGATGGAACCATGCAATATCTTGAGAATTTCAAGTAGTTTAAGCAGACGTTTAATTATATGTGATATTTGAAGAAAAAATAAAAAAGTATTTGGAAGTTAAAGTTGTGTTTGAATATAATGGAGAAGAGTATTGTAGCGATTAAATGCAAATGTATTTTTCCCAATTTAGGTTTTGTGCATAGAAAATTAAGGTCCTTCTCTTTGGTCAGGTATTTCAGTCCATTAGTGGAAATTTCACTAAAAGTTAACAAATATTTGTCAACAACTAAGGAGTAGCATCTATCGTTAATTTCTAGGACATGAGTTATTTAATTAAAATTCATTTTCACTTAATTTTTTTAAGTTAAACAGTTCTTCATTTTTTGGTAAAGTTTGTCAATAAATTAATTCTAGGATACCTTCGAATTCTTTGACTAATACTCTAGTCAACAAACTTAAAATCAAATATCCAATCTTCATTCAAGATACTTTTGTTAACAATCTTAAGACTATATATTCAAAGCAATTTTGATGTATGGCACAAAGTGAATCCACATAGAGGTTAAATAAATACCTAATACAAAAACGTGCTTTGTAATTTGACATTAATTGATATTTAAGGCCTACTAACTTTGGACGTATATAAATAATTATTTAAATTTATATAAAATTAAATAAATAGATACGTACGTCATACGTGACATTCTACATATTTAGCAATTATATAATAAAGAAGATTAAATTAAGAAAAAAGACATAAAGTTACCACTGAAGTTGTCCTGAATTTTCGAAAAGACACTTAAACTTTGCAGAGGTCCTATTACCTCACTATTCTTATTTATAATGAATTTATTGTTCTATTATGAGCCTAGGTGGCAGGAGAGTGTTCAATCTCCATTTGGGGCGTGAGTCAAGCCAAAAAATAAATAAATATTTATTTTAACATTTATTTAATTAGAAATATTATTTTCTTTTAGTTACTTCTATTTTTTTAATTTTAACTTTCTTAATTCATTCTTTTCCATTAACTTCTTCACCCAAATTCAACAACCCAATAACCTTTACTTTATCTTCTTCAACTTAGAAGATTCATTTACTTAATTCATTTTTATCACTTTTTTTCTTATCTCTTGCTTTTCTTTGTTTCTTTAACTTCGTCTATCCTCTTTTTTTATAAAAATAAAATAAATTTGAACTCCATTATTTGATTGATTAGAGAGTACTATAAAACTCCATTTTTATTTTTATCTTTGGTTTGAATATAAAACTTCATTACCTTGCTTTAGTGATGATTTAATGGCGAAAATAGTGCTATAACAGGGAAGCATCATGGAGTACATCGAAGGCGGCAATGGCTGCTACTTTAGAGGAATAAAGGTTGAAGAAGAAAGAAGATTCAAATTGAAAAAGAAAAATGGAGATTTTTTGGCTGCTACTTTAGGTTCATTTTCAATTGAAAATGAAAGAGGATTTAAAATTTTCACGCTTCCTCTCTTCATTTGGGGCATGTAGAGGAATGAAGGTTGAAGAAGAAAAATTGAAAATGAAAATTAAACTAAAAATTTAAAATTTAAAAAAATTAATACGTGGCAAACAATAATTGGTACGTGATTGCACTTCTTTTCTTGCAATTGAGGTTGGATGAAAAGTGAGATATTTATAACACTTTTAAATTGTTTAATGGGGTAATAGGACACCCACAAAGTTAAAGTGTCTTTTTAAAAATTCGAGACAACTTTAGTGACTTTCTCTTAAATTAAATCATTAGTTGATGACTTGATGCTTTGGGTGCCTTTTGTGTACTCTATGACAAATACTCCCTCCGTCCCTATTTAGTTGTCCACTTTAGAAATGACACACATATTAAGGCAACAATGATTAGCATAGTGAAGTTACAATTTTGCCGTTATTAATTATGATTCCAAAATAAATTTATTCAAGATAACTAATCAATGTTGGAGAAAGTTTAAATTTTCAAGAAGTTTAAATGAGGGTATAATAGGAAAAAAAAAATTGTCCTTTCTTGATTTGTCAAAATGGACAAGTAAATAGAGACATCTAAAAGAGGAAATATGGACAAGTAAATAGGGACGGAGGGAGTACTACTCAACAAATTTGAAATATATATTATTAATCCAACATTTTTCTAGGAAAACTAATTCTTTAAAGTTAAAACTGTCGTTTTCATTTAAATATAAAATATTTAATCATGACAGATACATTAAGTAAAAAATTTCCCAATCATGATTCCACTTCATGAATCACATGCTTAGTGTATAATAAAATAATAAAAGAACCACTAATCATGAAACGAGACCACATTAATTAGGTGTTAAACAACAATTTTCAAAAAATAAAAATTGCAATGAGCCATA
>NW_026027418.1:263141-265009 GCF_019186545.1 Solanum stenotomum | reverse complement strand
TTTTTGGTTGTCCCTATTTAGTTGTCCATTTTGACAAATCAAGAAAGGACAACAAATTTTTTCCTATTATACCCTTATTTACACTTCTTGAAAATTGAAAAAGTGTATGTTGTTTCCCTCCAATTTATTTCACTTGAATTCAAAGAAGTGGTTGTAATTTTGAAGTGAAAAGTTGTCATAAGGGTAAAATTGTAACTTCATTGTGCTAATCATTGTTGCCTTAATCTGTGTGCCATTTCTAAAGTGGACAACTAAAAAGGGACGGAGGGAGTATGACCTTAATTTAGTTAAGGTGTGTCTCTGGGATTTCGGTCATAGTCTAGGGGGTACTTGTGTCTTTTCCCTTTTATATTTGAATTACATCTACAATAGGTATACTTATAAGTATTGTGTTTTTAGTTTTACTTATGATTTATATTAGAAAGTATATTTAAGAGATTAAATATTATAACTTTGGTTATATATGTTATTAATTATTGACATAACCGAATAACCAAACCGAAAAAAGCCAAACCGAATAGAGAAAAACCAAACCAAACCAAATTTATTTTGGATCGGATTGGGTTACACTTTTACAAAATCAAAAACCGAAAATCCAAATCGAATAGTGTAAAACCAAACCAAAAAACCGAATGCACACCCCTAAAAAGAACCACGAATCATGAAACGAGACCACATTAATTAGGTGTTAAACAACAATTTTCAAAAAATAAAAATTGCAATGAGCCATACTATAAACATATAATGTTTAATCATTTATCTTTCTTAGATCCGCCTATAATATATGAAAACCCTCTAAATCGATCAACTCAAATTCGTGTTAAAATATGCCGACTAGCATATTCCCTATCAAACGATAGTTCTTCATTAACATTGCTTGACTTCAAAACCTCAAAATAAGGATAAAATGATCCCCTCATTTTATTTAGATACATTGTTATTTCACTCAAAAGGTTTAAGAAAAATCCCATGTGTTACATGTTGATTAAAATGATTAAAAAGCAACGATTAGCATTTTATTAGGACACGTTTCACGTTATACTTTTCTTAATTAGACAAATTTGTTGGATTCCACTTTTTTTTTTTTTTTTTTTTTTTGTAGTACTATATATATAAACCAATTATGTTGATCTTTGGCATTTCACAATTCCAACCCTTTTCAGCAACCTTAAATCCTTAATTCAGGTAATATGATTTTTTAATCATATATAGACATATTCTTTGTTTACACTTTGATTGTATTTATTATCTTCCTTGTATTCTATCTTTGCATTTATCTTATAAGCTTACTTGCTTTTTTTTTTCTTGATGTATGGTCACGGACAATTCTTACTTCATGAATTTACTTCTTTATATATTGAATCTAAGATTCTGACACCACTACTATTCATGAAATTAACCTTTTTCTTATGCAGTTATTTGAACTATGGTTTACTAGCATCACAAGCTGAAATTCTTAAAGTTTCAAGAAACTCTACTAGTCCATGCATTTTGAAGGGCACTGATGGTACATAACTATTTAAATATAGCAGTGTTTGAATAGGCACAAAGTTTTAAGATTTATTTTGTTTGAAATTTATTGTTTAAAACAAATCATAAATACAATAACATATTTAGTGAAATCTTACAATTGTACGTAGACCTTACTCCTAACTTGTAAAGGTAAAAACACCTAAATTTCCGGGGAAAAATATAAATTCAAATTATCTCATTACAAATTTAACCATAATATCTACTATTTTATTTGAAGGTTACTACACATATGGGGGAGTAGCATATAAAGCTTCACCTTTACCAAATGGTTCAAGTTTAAGAAAATGCAAGGCAATTGTGTGGAAGACACTTAAGTTAAATGCACCATGTAAATA
>NW_026027418.1:201253-259954 GCF_019186545.1 Solanum stenotomum | reverse complement strand
GTGTTATATGTTAGCTATTGATTTCCATTCTATCCAGGGAGAACTAGTTTTAACTTCTGATATTGCTAAAAAAACTGTAGGCATGAATCAAAATTTATCGGAAGTATTATAAAACAAGTTCTGCAAGAGGTCAACCAGACACCTCTAGATGTTGCTCATTACCCAATTGGATTAGATTCTTCTATCCAAGATATAGAGTTGTTACTGCAAAGTGGATGTGAGCATGAAGTTCGTATGGTTGGTATATGTGGCGTTGGTGGAATTGGAAAAACAACTCTGGCGAAAGCTATATATAATCGAATATTTCGACAGTTTGGTGGTTGTTGTTGTTGCTTCCTTTCGGACATTAGATCAAAAGCTGAAGAATTGGGTCTTGTCAAGCTACAAGAAAAAGTACTTTGTCAAATTCTCAAAACTAAGGAGTTTGAAGTTGATAGTGTTGCTGAAGGTGTCAATCTAATCAAAGCAAGGCTTGGGTCAAAGAAGGTTCTAATTGTTCTTGATGATGTGGATCATAGAAGCCAATTAGAATCCTTAACAAGAGAAAGAAGTTGGTTTGGCTCTGGTAGTGTAATAATTATTACAACCCGAGACGAGCAATTGCTACATGGGCTTACAACAAATGAGATATACCGGGCCAAACTTTTAAATGAAAATGAAGCTCAACAACTTTTTTATCGCCATGCTTTTAACAGTCTGTCTCCATCACAAGAATATGTTGAGCTGGCACAAGACATTATAAAATATTCAGGTGGGCTACCATTAGCTCTTGTGACATTGGGGTCACATCTGCAAGGGAGATCCGTTAAAGAATGGAGACACGAGTTCAAAAAACTAAGAGCAATTCCTCATTGTGATATTCAAAAGATTCTCCAGATAAGCTTTGATGGTCTTGATGACAATACTCAGAGTGTTTTCCTTGATATCGCATGCGCCTTCCATGGATGTTATGTGGATGAAGTGACTAAAACATTAAATGCGTGTGGTTTTTATTCTGAAAGTGCTATTTCAACCTTAGTCCAAAGGAACTTGCTCCAAAGGAATTGTAAGTTAGTGATGCATGATCTAGTGCGGTATATGGGAAGAGAAATCGTTCGCATGGAATCACCTCGAGACTGTGGAAAACGGAGTAGATTGTTCAACCCTCAAGAAGTCCTTGATGTCCTACAAGGAAATAAAGTCAGTAAATTTCATTTTCTTTATCTTGGTTATACTTTCTTTTCTCTTTTTTTTTTTCATTTAATTTGATATACATTTGCTTATAATTTAGGTTGTCATCACAAGAACTTAATTCATTTGTGCTTAATTCTTCTCTGGCTGGTAAATTATCTCTAGTTGTTTGCCAACCACTCTTTCCTAATTTCTTGGACTTTTCATTTTACTAAACAACAGGGTTCCGAAAATGTAGAAGTATTGGTGATAAATCAACAGGCATTAAAGGGTGTGAAGCTGAGCACAAAAGCATTTCAGAAAATGATAAAACTTAGGGTGCTTAAAATTGACGACTTACATATTAGTGGAGATTTTGAGCTATTGTCCAAGGAGCTCAGATGGTTGTCTTGGGAAGGATGTCCTTTAAAATGTATACCGTCAAATTTTCCATTTGGGAAACTTGTATTTCTGAATATGAAAGGGAGCAATATCCAAGAATTTGGTTTGAATTTGCAGGTTCGTACTGCTATTTCATGTGTACTGCTATATTGCAATTACATGAAGGAAAATCTTAATTAAAATTATATTTTGTTTACTTTTAGTATTGTAGAAGTTTGAAGAAGCTGGATCTCTCTGATTGCAAGCACCTCAAAAGTACTCCAAACTTCAAGGGTTCACGAAGTCTCGAGTATTTGATGTTTAAAGGTTGCTCAAGTCTTAAGAATATCCATCCATCAATAGGGAATTTGGAAAGACTAATTAATCTTCAATTTGGTTATTGCAAAGAGATTACGGATCTTCCGAGCAGCATATGCAAGCTAAAATCCCTTGAATACTTGGACATTAATGACTGCTCATCTTTACAAACACTGCCAGTTGACATTGGAGATATGCAAAGCCTAACTCATCTTTGTGCATGGCGTACGGGTATAAGACAGTTGCCTGGATCTGTTGAAATGCTAAGAAATCTTAAAACATTGCAAGTGGGAGGTGGAATTTTAGAGGCCAAAAGGAGTTTTTCTCGAAGAAGAGTCTGCCGCATAGAATCCTTATCTAATTTTATTTGTGCTTTATGTCTTGAAAACTGTGGTTTCACTGAGGCTGATGTTCCTAGGGATATTGGGAGTTTATCCAACTTATATCATTTAGATTTGAGCGGCAACAATTTCCTCTATCTACCCTTTGATTTTTCCAAGTTACCATTGTTGGTGTCCTTGTATTTGAGTGATTGTAAGGATCTTCAAACACTCCCGTCAATATCAAATTTACAGAACCTTAAAATTCTTGAACTTGGGAATTGCCAAAAACTGGTCGAGATTACAGGGTTGGACAACCTCCCTTTAATAGAGTGGATCAACATGATTAATTGTACTCATCTGCAGAATCCATTCAATGAAGGCTTCTTTAGTGCCCCTGCTCTATCAATTTCGTCTAGAAAACATCAACTGTATGAGGTTAGTCCCTCTCCCTCTCTGATCTCTATCGTATCACATTAATAATTAATGATCTAATTGTGTCTTAATTTGTCTGATGAAGCCGTCAGTAAAAATTGTTCTCGAAAGCAATGAGATTCCAGATTGGTGCAGCAATAAAGTAACAGCTCCATCTATTTGTTTGACTATGCCCACACTACATAATGAGGAGTATAAGTTCTTAGGAATGGTTCTCTGGTATGTTTGGCTCTGTTGCAATGTACCCACCCATCCTCCACACTTTGTTGTTACTGTTGCCAATAAAAAGCTTTCAGATATTCTGTTTAGTTGGGATATTGTTATAGCTGACAGTCAGAGAGAAGTATCAGGTGTATATTACTTGCCTTGCCCAAATGTTACACTGTTTGAAGGCCTGGAGATCAAAGGCGGGGAACAGATAAGAGTAGACGATCGCACTGGCGGAGCCGTAGTAAAGAAGATAGGAGTACATCTGTTATATTTAGACCAACATGGCAATGTTACTTCTTTCCCCGCAAAAAAAGTAGTAGAAGAAAAGAAGACAAAAAGAAAAAGAAAAAGAAAAATGATGTTTGGTGTCAGTCGTGGACGACTATTGGTGTTCCCCATTTCCAGAAAAACTTCAGCAAGGCATAACAGAGCAAAGTTCTGATAGTTTTCCTTTGGATAAAGCTTGGGAATGAGTGATGACTGAATCAACTTTTTTTCCAATTGTATACTGCTAGATTCTTCAACTGCACTAAACCTTAGTTAAAAGAATTGAATATGTATAGTCAATATAGTTATCAAATTTTGTTTGATTTTTGTAATCAACTTTTTCCATTTGTATACTGCTAGTTTCTTACTCATGGTCTTTCGAGATTCGCTTTGCTAGCTTCCGCATTAATTACACCTAATTATTTTTGGTCCTAACATTATGATAATAATATCTAATTTCTACTCCCTTTTTTCCTGGAAAAATACTAGTATAAGAAAATGAAGTTGGAGCTAGCAGAAGAAATTGTATAATAAATAATTTGGGACTTACTCTCTTATATGTGGTGCTAGGGAAGGGGAGTGCCTGTTCTCATTCTGTGAAATGTGCACAACTTTTTGCAGTGATGGAACCATGCAATATCTCGGGAATTTCAAGTAGTTTAAGCAGACGTTTAATTATATGCGATATTTGAAAAAAAATATATTTGAAAGTTGAAGTTGTGTTTAGACTTTGGTGGACATGTAGAAGTTGCGATCGGAAACAACTCACTTAAAAAGCTAGTCAAAATTACGTTATCAAAATTATGTTAGGTTGAATATAACATAAAACTATAACGATTTGTGTATCGAATCTGAAATTATACTCACAAATATTTCATATAATTTAATAATTGAATTACATCCGTACAAGTAAGGAACTAGTCAACATATGGATAGAGTTTCTCAGTCTTGCTGTTCTAGATTGCCACGTTTCTTGCTCCTTAAAAGTAAAGGAAGATTATCGATAAGAGTTATAGTAGAGTGGTAGATACTTATTTATTTTTAATCAGAGATTTCGAATTTGTGTTTTTTGGGTAAGACTGGAGTCATCTTTGGGGAGCGTTTGTGGGACTTTTCGACACAAATTTGAATTTAGTCGAGCTCTAATGTAGATACCAAACACCAAGGGCAGCTCAACTAGAGGCATTAAAAAAAAAAATTAAAAAATTAAAAAAAAAATATTTTAAATCTATTTTTCTAGCTTTTTGAGATGTAAAGTTGTTAATAATTTTTGTGTAGTCAATCTCTTCTAATAATTCTTTTTCATTCGATAATATAGCCAAACCACTTCTAAAATATATCAAGAGCACCTTTCTTAGATTTTATCAAGTTATCAACTTTTATTTTTCTTTCAAGTTTTGAATGACCGGATTCATATTTTCTAGTTGACATATTAAAATCTAACAAATATTTTAAACACAATTACAATATCAAATAAAAAATATAATAAACATAAGACACAAAACAAAAATAATATTAGAAATTAAAATGATATTATCGGATTCAAGAACTATGAAGACTTGATTTCCGAAAATGAATTGGACTGCTGCAATATATATTTTTCTCCAAATTTAAAATATAAACTATCAATAGAATAAGTAAATTCTTAAGCTTTGAATAAGAGAGATATAAGATTAGAAAAGAGAAAGAGAAAAGAAATAGAAGAGAAGAAGAGAGGAGGATAGAATATATAAAAATAAAATTAGAAAAAGAATAAGGTAAAAAAATAAATATAACTTGTACATTAAAAAAAAGTAGACAACTTTTTATTGGAAAGGGAAAAAGTAATTGTCATATATATCACTTCATTAATGCCGTTTGCATTTGTTGTCTTAGTTCTAATTTTTTTTTAGTTTAATTCTACCTAATTAACTAAAAAATAGGGCCCCCAATACTAAAGCCAAGGACTTTTTTTTTATACCTTAACAGCCGCCCCTGCTAAACACAGGATGGAAAATCAAAAAAAAGTAAAGGAATATTGTTATTACTCCTCAAATCAAAGTTCAAAATTGTAATATCTTAATCCCTTTTAAATTTTACAAGCGGACTTTGAGAAAGTTGGTGTTTAACTGTGTATGCAATTTTACTTTTATTTTTATATAAATAAAGAAGCTATTTCAATAGATATTTGCTTCCATTAAAGCATAATAAAATCGAATATAATAATAACGCAATTATGCTGAATATAATGGAGAAGAGTATTGTAATGATTAAATGCAAATGTAGTTTTCCCAATTTAGGTTTTGTGCATAGAAAATTAAGGTCCTTCTCTTTGGTCAGGTATTTCAGTCCATTAGTGGAAATTTCACTAAAAGTTAACAAATATTAGTCAACAATTAAGGAGTAGTATCTATCTTTAATTTCTAGGACATGACGTTATTTAATTAAAATTCATTTTCACTTATTTTTTTTAAGTTAAACAATTCATCATTTTTTTGGCAAAGTTTGTCAATAAATTAATTCTAGGATATCTTCGAATTCTTTGACTAATACTCTAGTCAACAAACTTAAAAACAAATATCCAATTTTCATTCAAGATACTTTTGTTAACAATCTTAAGACTATATATTCAAAGCAATTTTAATGTATGGCACAAAGTGAATCCACATAGAGGTTAAATAAATACCTAATACATAAACGTGCTTTTTAATTTGACATTAGTTGATATTTAAGGCCTACTAACTTTGGACGTACATAAATAGATACTTAAATTTATATAAAATTGAATAAATAGATACATATGTTATATACGACATCCTATATATTTAGCAATTATATAATAAAGAAGATTAAATTAAATCATTATTTGATGGCTTGATGCTTTGGGTGCCTTTTGAGTACTCTATGACAAATACTACTCAACAAATTTCAAATAAATATATTAATCCAACATTTTTCTAGGAAACTAATTCTTTAAAGTTAAAACTATCGTTTTCATTTAAATATAAAATATTTAAAATATTGCAGTTAAATTTCATAACACGGTATTCTTGCTACTCTCTAGGTCCATTACTGCAAATAGCTTCATCGATAAAGTTTGTTATATATCAACATCATATTGTACGTTATCTACGATTATAATTTGTCATTATACATCGATAACCGCGTAAATTTATCAGTAGATTTTACTTAGATACATGAAAACATATTTTTTATTAGAGATTTCTGACTTAAATTTTGAATACCTATTATATGGGTTCTCAAACGCTTATTACTTAGATAAAATAATTATTTAAAATATATCAACTTTATTACCATATATATTAGCGATAATTATCACGTTTTCTATGATAACATGTTTTGTCACTATTCTTATGTGTCAAAATATTAGAGTCATAGTGTCGTTGTCACAACGTAAAAATATCTTCTTCCTTTTCTTCTTAAATCGTTTAATTTTGTTGAGCCAAATTTGACATTAAAAGAGTGTTTAGATTGGCTTAAAAGTTGGTCAAACTTATTTTTAAGTCAGTTTTTGACTTCTGAAAATGTTTGACAAATATAAAAAATAACTTAAAATAAGTTGAAAAGTGTTTGACAAGGTCAACAATGACTTAAAATAAGTTTAAAATGACTTAAAATAAGTCAAAAACCAAACATGGTCTCCCCCTACTTTTTATTTTTTGACTTAAAAGTCATTTCAGTTTGACTTTTTATTTTTGACTTAAAAACTACTCCTTTTTTAAGCTAATCCAAACGAGCCCTAAGCAACGACTAATAGATAATAATCACATTAATCACTAAGCTTGTCATAAAATCTTATTACTGAATCATATTAAATTAATATATATTTTATTTTTAATTTACAACTTAATCACAGTCAATTAATATGATTTTGATGTGATATAAATATCGAATGTTGGTAAATTCATAACTACTTTATTTTCTTTTCTTTTATAATAAATAAATCATATGTCAGAATCTTCTTTCTCTTTGATCCTTCGTGCGTTCCTTATCCTATTCTGCAAGATGAGTCTACAAGGTGTCAATCAACCGAATCGAAAAGGCCAAAACATTTTTAATCATGTATAGATGGGATGTTGCTAATTCAGTTTATTGGGGCAATTTTAGCTAATAAATAGATGAAACGAGGGTATATTTGACCCTAAACCTATTTTCAGGGACATTTATGGACTTTTTTCGTAAATAATATTAAATTGTTATTAATATAAAATGAGTTTTTTTAAAGCAAACTTTCCTTTAAATATGTTACTTTTTTCCTCTATTTTTTATTTGTCTGCTATATTAAAAGTAGATGTCCACTTTTACTTTGTCCAGCATAAAAATCAAGAAATAATTCATTTTTATATTTATATCAATTATCCTTATTATTAAGTATTAATCATTTTTATTTTTCAACATTTAAATAACTTGTGATGATTAAGAGTGAAATAGTAAAATAATTATTTTATTTGTTATTTTTTTTTAAAAAAAAAAGAAGAGCTAAGTTAAACATGGACAAAGTAAATAAACATGGACGAGATTTTGAAGATTTCTAAGATATCATAATAAATAGTCAACTCAATTGTTTAATACTCTTCAAATACTACTATAAATGAAAAATGTCTCGATAAACTATAAATGATTAAGATAATCACATCAATTAATCACTAACCTTATCATCATATTTATTAATTATTTGACACATATAGATACCTTTATTTTTATGATACATTCGTGAGTTGTCAAGATATGGACAAAGAGGTCATTTGAGGATCTCCAATACTAAATATTAAAAAATATTCCAAATCAAATAAGTAGATCGAATTGTTTAAAAAAATGAGGCGAATACATAATTTAAAGTTGATTAGTTTTAAATTAAAATAATAAATTTTTATCAAAACTCGTACTTCTTATGCTATCTTCGCCCATATCTACTCTCCCTCAGTCCACCCTCCCTCATTATCTAACTAGGTATTATTTTAAATATTATTGCTCTGGAAGTAGGATATACATGTGTGATAAAAGAAATTGACATCTTATATTTATACCAATTCGATAATACATGACACATATTTTTACATATTCTTTTAACTTAATTATAATTGATATATACATATTCTCACATTAATTTAAAACGTAATTATAATAAATGAGTATAATTTAATATAATATCGAGTGAGAATAAATTTTTAAATCATGCAATGCACTTAAGCAGTGGCAAATGTAAGAACGTTTTGAATGATGAGAGTAAATACGAAAAATTAACTATTAATTGAATGAATATTTTATAAATTATCAAACATTGTATTCTGACAAATCGATCTGTTAATATATTTTTAAAAAGTGTAAGAGAGAAAATTACAGTATCAAATTTGAAAAAGTGCTAAAGAGAGAAAATTATAGTATCAAATCATTCAAATGATATTTATAGACAATTTCTCAAATTATAATTTTAAAAATATGTGATCTAACTCTGGAAAAAAATAAATAAATAAATAAATAAATATATATATATATATATAAACTTTTAAGAAAATGATTATCTTGCTACAGAACATATCAAACGATATCAATATCCTGAATTTTTTAATCAATCCTTTGAAATAAACATTATCCACACGATATTCGTTTCACCTAGACAAGTACTCAATATTTTTATCTAACCGAATTAAAATATTGAGTTCATTGATCTTATGAGTTATGAATGAATTATTTATATATATTATAATAAAATTTTAATGTAAATACAAAAGCCAAATATATAATTAATTTCTTAAATTTGTTAGGATATTTCATTTAAATCATGTTTTCAATTGAACACCACAACAATTTTTAATAAAATGTTTTAATTAGATATTTTCTATTTAAATCTAGAAAGAAAGAAAATGCTTGTGTTTTTATTCATCTTCTTTAATTATACATATCAATTCAGATAAAAACTATCTCAAATTTACGACTTATTGAGATGAGTACATATGCTTTAGAAAATAACATATTTTATGGTATTAACTAAAGTATCTAATAAACAAATAAAAATATACGAAAAAGGTTCTAGTTATATAATTGAAATGTGTTAATATTAGGAATTGAAGTGTTTAGTTAAAAAAAAATTAATGAAATATTCTAATTAATGCAAGTAATTTATTAAGCCAAATACAGTATGTATTTAGAATATTATTTAGTCTATATACAGACAGAAACAAAATACTGCATGATAATACCGCCATAAACAGAGTAAACAAGTCTTTAAGATTCTGATAATTCACCCAAGGTGTTTGGTTACCATAAATCTATATATATCCTTGTTGTTACAAGACAAAAACTGAAAAAGGGTGTTTTTTTTTATAGTATTTTTAGTACTTTTTGCCTATTTCTGATCTGAAATTTCACAATTTCCGGCGAGAAAATGGCGACGGATATGGAGGTGCTGCAGAACGGGAAGGCGGCGGCGGCGGTTAATGGGTGTTGCAAAAAAGGACCTGGTTATGCTTCTCCACTTGCAGCCATGGATGGTCCTAAAGAATCTTTAATTTATGTCACCTGCATATATACTGGTAAAGATTTCTCTTTTTTTTGTGTAAGATTCTTGAAATTGAGGCTTTTTTGTTTGTTTGTGTTATGTTTGTGAAGTAAAATTAGTTGAAAAATGAAATCTTTGTCTCTGATTTTGCTCATCGAGTATGGTTTTTTCCTTGTCTGATTTATGTTTGTGAAGTAAAACTAGTAGAAAAATGAAATCTTTATCACTAGTTTTGCTCATCAAGTATGGTTTTTTCTTTGAATTTCTGCTTCTTCTGTCCTTTGGGGCCTTGGGGAGTGGGGAAGAGAGGAAGAAATAAATTTTGCTATGGAAATTCATTGTAAAAATTCTGTCTTTTGAGGGCCAAAGGGAAATCTTGAGTGTATCAAGTGGTTTTTTGATTCCCTTTGGATTGGGGTGGGGTGGGGTGGGGAAGAGATAAGCTTTGGTATGGAAATTTGTTGTAAAAATTTGATTGCTAAAAGATCTGTGTTTTGTGGGCCAAAAGGAAATCTTGAGTGTTATTATGGGATTTTATAAAAATAATGAAGTGTTTTTCAAGCCCCATTAAATTGTGGTTTACATAAAATCAGATAGAAAAAACACGAGGGGGAAAGTGTAGAACTGGTCAACTGGCATGTGTTTGTTTTATGGAATCTGAGGTTTTCAAGCTTAAATAAATATTTTTTGGCATCTTGTGAGTTTCATAATGTTTTGTTTAAATATTTTACAATGATCTTTGGCTGAAGATGTGTTGAAATGTTAATTCAGGTTTAGAAAGTTAACTTACTGAACAAAAATACAAATAGCAAGTAATGTAGCTGCTAATTTTGGATTTACTTGGATGTATAGTTAATATGGTCTGAGGCGGATGGAGCTTATATTCAATGGGTTCGACTGATATTCGTACTTTCAGTACAAAATATAGATGTGTATATGTGAAAAATTACAATCATTTCAATGAATATTACGTTATAAACCTATGATTTCAAAAGCACAATGAGTTCAATGCTGAAATTCCAACTGGATGAATCCGATCAAGTTTAAATCTTTGATCCGCCTCTAAATACGGTTGTTTTCTACAGGAATGGGAAGGGGGAAACCTGACTACCTGGCTACAGTAGATATAGATCCTAAGTCACCATCTTATTCAAAAGTGATCCATAGGCTGCCTATGCCTTATGAAGGTGATGAACTACATCATTCTGGATGGAATTCCTGCAGTTCTTGTTATGGAGATCCATCAGCTGCTCGACGATATCTCGTCCTGCCTTCACTAATGTAAGAATTATAGCTACTCCCCTATATTGTTCATGAGGGAAAAAAATACATCTTGATGACTATATGCAAGTATAGAGCTTATATGATATTCAAGATTTTCGATAATTTAACTCTTGCAGATCAGGACGCATTTATGCAATTGACACACAAAAGGATCCAAAGGCTCCCAGTTTGTATAAAGTTGTTCAGCCAGATGATGTCATCAAAAAGACAGGATTAGCATTCCCGCACACTGCTCACTGCCTTGCTTCTGGTGAGATAATGTTGTCATGTCTCGGAGATAAAGATGGAAATGCTGAGGGGAATGGATTTCTTCTTCTCGATTCAGACTTTAACGTGAAAGGAAGGTACTGTATTGTTGTACTCTCTTGAGTCCTGAATTTTCCTCTGCTGGTTTTGTTAGTTTCCATTTGCCTTGGTCTCTCATGGATGGTTGCAAGAAAATTACAGAATCCCTGCATGTGATTGGGCAAGTCCTCTTTTGATTCCTTGTACCTCGATTATCACATTGTTTTGTTGTAGTTTATGTCCTGTTACTATTTGTTGTTTCTTTTACTTCCGTTACTTCTTTTTCTGGACTGCTTTGGACTGTTTTTTCTTGAGTCGAGGGTCTATCTGAAACAACCCCTCTACCTCTAAGGTAGGGGTGAGTCTGCCTACACTCTAGCCTCCCCAGACCACACTTTGTGGGACTACACTGGGTATGATGTTGTTGTTGTGATCGGGCAACTCCAAGGATTGTTTGCTATTCTATCCTAATTTCCGGTCCTCTAGACAGTTTATCAAGGAAAACTGAAGTTATGTAGTTGTAGTGAAACTAGACTATGCAAAGTGTCTAAACCAAGGCAGATTTTGACTCCTTTCTTATATTTTAGATGGGAGAAACCAGGACATAGTCCCCTCTTTGGCTATGACTTCTGGTACCAGCCTCGACATAACACCATGATCAGTTCCACCTGGGGAGCTCCATCTGCTTTCACCAAAGGTTTCAACCTGCAGGATGTTGCTGATGGGCATTATGGTCGACATTTGCATGTCTACACATGGCCTGGTGGTGAACTTCAACAGACATTGGATCTTGGGAACACTGGGCTCCTTCCTCTAGAGGTAATGAACCTTTTCCCCCTTTGTAACTTTGCGCCATGGTTTATCCTGCTGAATACATAAATATATTCATTTTCCTTCCGATATATAGGTAAGGTTCTTGCATAATCCATCTGAAGCAATTGGGTATGTGGGCTGTGCTTTGACCAGTAACATGGTGCGATTTTTCAAGAATCCAGATGGCTCGTGGGGACATGAGGTTAGTAATCGTTTACTATTTATTGGACCTTTCAATTAGTTGTTAGAATTATCGATCACCAAGTGGATTCCGGAACCAATGCAGGTAGCTATCTCAGTAAAACCAGTGAAAGTGCAGAACTGGATTCTTCCTGAAATGCCTGGTCTTATTACTGATTTTCTGATCTCTCTCGATGATCGTTTTCTATACCTGGCAAACTGGCTACATGGTGACATTCGACAGTACAATATCGAGGACCCTGCCAATCCTAAGTTAACTGGCCAAGTATTTGTTGGAGGGGTATTTCAAAAAGGGAACGCTGTACTCGCTGAGGCTGAAGATGGTTCGACATACCAAGTTGATGTCCCAGAAGTCCAGGTAATTAGAATTGAAAATAATGTCTCAATAATGTTTTGCTTTCAAGTTCATTACTAGTATAAAGAAAATATGAATACATTTTCACTAAAACAAGCTATATAAGATTTGATCGAATTATAATTCGCCAATAAGCATATAAATCATGTATAATCTGTCTACTTTTGGAGTCAAATCTGTGGTTTGAAATCCAAAATATTGTTGACATTGTTAACTTAAGATAGTATATGCCTACCCCTTTTTCCCGAAGCTGTAGAAACGTGGACAAATCGATGTATAAATGACCTTCTGTGTTACTTCCAGGGACATCGGTTGAGAGGAGGACCTCAGATGATACAATTGAGTCTAGATGGAAAACGTTTGTATGTTACAAACTCATTGTTCAGTACATGGGACCGTCAATTCTACCCCGAAATGGTAGAGAAAGGAGGTCATATGTTACAAATCGACGTTGACAGTGAGAAAGGTGGCCTTGCTATAAACCCAAGATTTTTCGTTGATTTCGGAGCTGAACCTGATGGTCCATCTTTGGCTCATGAAATGAGGTATCCTGGTGGTGACTGCACTTCTGATATTTGGATATGAGTGCCTAAAATCTCATAAAGAATAAAGTCTGGTGACTCTGGTCCCATGATATTGCATTTGTTTATTGAACATCTTCCTCAAACTCCATGTACCTTAAAACTACACATTTCAGTGTCAACTTTTCTTGATGGAGCTTTGTCTTGATTTCAGAATTTTTACGAACTTTTACTCTGGTTATCCCTTCTTTATATGAGCTCTTTGGTAAATAACGTCATTTTTTTTTCTCGTGCAACTTATGGACCTTTTAGACCATGGTCTACCGACCATTTTTGAGCAAACCAAAAAACTTGTGAGAAAACGTTAGACTATGGTCATAAATTTGTAAGTTTGCAAACGTAGATCATAGTCTAGTGTTTCCTGTTTTTCAAAGGATTAAATTTTTCAAAGGTTATATATTACACATTAATTTTAAAATAGGAACAAAATCGCAGCCTAAAAAAGGCACTTTCGTGTAAATCAATCAACTTTTTTTTCATTTGAATTTACTTGTTGAAAATTTTAACTCTATCTCTAATTTAACTATTCTTAATAAAACTTGTTAAACTATTGAAAAGTTGAAAAGTTGCATGTAGTATTTATTTGGTTAAGGTTGGTGAAGAAAATCCTTACAAGCTTGATTTTTGTCGCATGAAAAATGTAGCGTCGTAATGTGGACTATCCTAAAGTAGCAACCTAGACGTCTAAAGTCTCGTGAAGCTGACGTCTCAACATTAAAAACGGGGTCCACATTCATCAAAAGATGCAAATAGCAGATATTAAGGATAAAATTGAGATGGTTTGACCATGTTTTATGTTCATCTATAAATGTATCGATCTGTTATAGTTGAGAAACTATAATAAGTGAATATGTTAAAAGAGGACCGTATAGTCCTGAAATTACATGAAATGAAGTGGTCTCAAAAGACTTTCAATTGTTTGATATCAATAAAGACTTATTTAAAGATCAAATACAAAAAAAGACACTAGTTGCGGGTAGATTTTAGATTCGCTCTCATTATTTAGGGATAACAATTGAAGGATTCATAACTTATTTAGGACTGAGGTGTAATCTTTCTGGTATCTCACTATATCTTAATAAGTACGGTCTTGCACCCAACAAGATATTTTTTACACAGTAGGGCTCGTATCCAAAAGTTAAAAGTGCGAGAAATCTCAATCATCTTGCCACAACTCATGTTGGTAACTTGGCATAGTTACTATTCGTTGGCTAGACAATACAATAGCTTAAGGATTTTTGTTTCCAGAAATATTTGAAATTAATAGCAACTCATTAGTTTCCCTCTCTTAATTAAACCACTGGTTATGAATGCAGCACTTTCATTTTCTTCACCAACTCCAACGATGCGCCAGATTCCATTTCCCTACAGAAGGCAGAAAACTACATGCCCACATAATCAAGATTGGTTTATACAATTGTTCCTTAAAGCTTTGCAACAATCTCATAGACATGTATGGGAAATGTGGCCTTCTTGATGATGCCTTTCAACTGTTCGACGAAATGCCCCAAAGAGATTTAGCTTCATGGGCCTCTGTTTTTACTGCACACAACGAAGCTAATCAACCCCAGAACACTCTTTTCCTGTTTCCCAACATGTTTTTAGATGGTCTTTGGCCTGACCATTTCGTTTTTGCTAGTGTTGTTAAGGCTTGTGCTAATTCGGGTGCGTTGAGAGTTGGTAAACAAGTGCATTCCCAGTTCTTGAAATCGGTGTTTTCGGTTGATGATGTTGTTAAGTCTTCGTTAGTTGATATGTATGCGAAATGTGGATTCCCTGATAATGCAAAATCGGTTTTTGACTCGATTTTGGTTAAGAATTTGATTTGTTCGAGTGCAATGATATCAGGGTATGCTCGTTGTGGGAGGAAGAATGAAGCCTTTGCGCTTCTAGGGGAGTTGGAAGAAAAGAATTTGCAATGTTGGACTGCTTTGTTATCGGGGTTCGTGCAAAACGGGAACTTGATTGATGCCGTTGATGTATTTCTTGAAGTAAGAAGAGAAGGGGTTGATATGAGGGACCCGTTTATTCTTTCGAGTATAGTAGGAGCTTGTGCTAGCTTAGCTGCACTGCAACTCGGGAAACAGATTCATCGATTAGTTTTAGGTCTCGGTTATGAATGTAGTTTGTTTGTTTGCAATGCCCTTGTGGATATGTATGCAAAATGTAGTGATATTGTTGAAGCAAAGAGGATATTTGATAGCATGTTGACAAGAGATGTTGTATCTTGGACCTCAATTATTGTCGGGATGGCACAGCACGGGCAAGCTATTGAAGCGTTGTTGTTATATGATGATATGATCTTGGTTGGCCTTAAGCCAAATGAAGTAACTTTTGTTGGATTAATCTATGCTTGTAGTCATGTTGGATTAGTAAACAAAGGTAAGAGTCTTTTTAAATCCATGATTGAGGATTATAAGTTAAGTCCTTCTCTGCAGCATTATACGTGCTTGTTAGATCTGTTTAGTCGTTCAGGTCACCTTGAGGATGCTGAGAACCTTCTTAACACGATGCCGTTTCAGCCTGATGAAGCTGTTTGGGCTGCTTTATTAAGTGCTTGTAAGCAACATGGAAACACTGAAATGGGAGTCAGGGTCGCCAATCGCTTACTACTTCTCGGACCAAAAGATCCTTCAACTTGTATACTGCTGTCAAATACATATGCTGGTGCAGCTCTGTGGGGCAATGTGTCTAAGTTGAGGAAGCAGCTGGCAAATTTGGATGTTAGGAAAGAACCTGGTTATAGTTCTATTGATTCAGGAAAAGAAACTACGACGTTCTATGCTGGAGAGGCATTGTATCCAATGAAGGACGCGATATTTTCCCTCCTAAAGGAATTTGATTCTGAGATGAGGAAGAGAGGTTATATTCCCGACACCACGTTCGTTTTGCATGATATGGAACAGCAAGAGAAGGAAAGACAACTCTTTTGGCACAGTGAGAGATTGGCTGTGGCTTATGGAATTCTGAGGACTGTTCCTGGATCAGTGATAAGGGTGGTGAAAAACCTTCGAATTTGTGGCGATTGCCACACTGTTATAAAGTTCATATCAAGCATTACAAACCGAAAAATTGTCATTAGAGATGCAAATAGATTCCATCACTTCAATGAGGGGACATGTTCATGTAATGACTTCTGGTGATTGTACCGTCAGCTGTTAGGTGTCTACACTCTATTGACATCGATCCTTGGACACAGAGGCGGAGCCAGAATTTAAAACTTATGAGTTCTAGAATAGAGTCTTCAAGATTGAATCTGATTTTTTTCAGGAAACAAAATGTTACATGCTTATTGAATAAGTTTGTAGTACAAAAGTAGTTAATGTGCCTTCATTTACAACTTTATGTCCTCATAAATATATGTCAAGTTCTATCAGATCTGATCAATTTTAATCACTATATTATCACCAGTTCGCCGGTAGCTGTTCAGATCTTGCATCTTTCATAGCTAAAAAAATGAGGAATCATTGGTACAAGTTGTCAATTTTCTCTTTGTAAAGAGCTGCAACTCTGTCTCTCTTGATTTTCATAGTTGGTGTTAGCAAGCCACTAACAATCTGCAGTAAATAAAGAGGTCTAAGATACAGAGATCGTCTGACATTAAACTCGAATCAAATATGGCCAAAGAGGTATCGCTTGTATGACACTCATACAAGTAACAACAAGGATCAATACGACTACATTCCACTAGACCGTGGAAGATTATTCCTTCATGTTGATGAAACAGAGGTCATTGGTTTCGATTATGAAATGCTTTCATTTGATTTGACAAATATGTGGATAGGAGAACACCATGATTTGCAACCGCGACGTGAATGGATTGTTAACAAAAAGAAAAGTAAAGCAGACTTAACTTAAGCGTGGAGATATTATTGATACCTAGTAAAGGAAAAAAAAAACAAAAGAGAAGCAGTCTTAAGCATCAAGATATGATATGTACTTTGTCTTTCTTTTGTATTTAAGGAAAAGCACCTTCTTAGGTCCTTTTACTGTATCCATTTAATCAAATTATAGATAGGAGACTTGTTTGTGGACTAAAAGAAAATAGTGGAATATCATTCTTTTCTTTAAAAGTGTCTCTGCCCTTATAACTATTCAGATTAGAAGTTTTTCAAGCTACTGAAAAATTAAAAGAAAAAAATGGCTGAAATTCTTCTTACAGCAATCATCAATAAATCCGTAGAAATAGCTGCAAATCTACTCTTTCAAGAAGGGAGCCGCTTGAATTGGTTGAAAGAGGACATTAATTGGCTTCAGAGAGAAATGAGACACATTCGATCATACATAGACGACGCAAAGGACAAGGCAATTGGAGGTAATTCAAGGGTGAAAAACTTGATAAAAGATATTCAAGAACTGGCAGGTGATGTGGAGGATCTCTTAGATGACTTCCTTCCGAAAATTCAACAATCCAACAGCGCAATTTGTCGGCTTAAGACTGCTTGCATCCCTTCTCATGCTTCTTTTGCCGATGAGTTTGCTATCGAGATTGAGAAGATAAAGAAAAGGGTTGCTGACATTGACCGTGTAAGGACAACTTACAACATCATGGATACAAGTAACAACAATAATGATGATTGCATTCCATTAGACCAAAGAAGATTATTTCTTCATGCTGATGAAACAGAGGTCATCGGTTTGGATGATGACTTCAATATGCTAAAAGCCAAATTACTTGATCATGATTTGCCTTATGGAGTTGTTTCAATAGTTGGCATGCCCGGTCTAGGAAAAACAACTCTTGCCAAGAAACTTTATAGGCATGTCCGTCATCAATTTGAGCGTTCGGGATTGGTCTATGTTTCACAACAGCCAAGGGCGGGAGAAATCTTACATGACATAGCAAAACAAGTTGGAATGACGGAAGAGGAAAGGAAAGATAACTTGGAGGGCAACCTAAGATCACTGTTGAAAATAAAAAGGTATGTTATTCTCTTAGATGACATTTGGGATGTTGAAATTTGGGATCAACTAAAGCTTGTCCTTCCTGAATGTGATTCAAAAATTGGCAGTAGGATAATTATAACCTCTCGAAATAGTAGTGTAGGCAGATACATAGGAGGGGATTTCTCAATTCACATGTTGCAACCTCTAGATTCGGAGAACAGTTTTGAACTCTTTACCAAGAAGATCTTTACTTTTGATAACAATAATAATTGGGCCAATGCTTCACCAGACTTGGTAAATATTGGTAGAAGTATAGTTGGGAGATGTGGAGGTATACCGTTAGCCATTGTGGTGACCGCAGGCATGTTAAGGGCAAGAGAAAGAACAGAACGTGCATGGAACAGGTTACTTGAGAGTATGAGCCATAAAGTTCAAGATGGATGTGCTAAGGTATTGGCTCTGAGTTACAATGATTTGTCCATTGCATTAAGGCCATGTTTCTTGTACTTTGGTCTTTACCCTGAGGATCATGAAATTCGTGCTTTTGATTTGACAAATATGTGGATTGCTGAGAAGCTGATAGTTGTAAATAGTGGCAATGGGCGAGAGGCTGAAAGTTTGGCGGAGGATGTCCTAAATGATTTGGTTTCTAGAAACTTGATTCAAGTAGCCAAAAGGACATATGATGGAAGAATTTCAAGTTGCCGCATACATGACTTGTTACATACTTTGTGTGTGGACTTGGCTAAGGAAAGCAACTTCTTTCACACCGAGCACAATGCATTTGGTGATCCCGGCAATGTTGCTAGGCTGCGAAGGATTACATTCTACTCTGATAATAATGCCATGAATGAGTTCTTCCGTTCAAATCCTAAGCTTGAGAAGCTTCGTGCACTTTTCTGTTTCACAAAAGACCCTTGCATATTTTCTCAACTGGCTCATCTTGATTTCAAATTATTGCAAGTGTTTGTTGTAGTCACCTCTTCTTATCATTTTTATGATGTCAGTATCCCAAACACATTTGGGAACATGAATTGCTTACGCTATCTGCTATTCGAGGGGTATATTGATGGGAAACTGCCAAATTGTATGGTGAAGCTCAAACATCTAGAGACCCTAGATGTTAGTAATAGCTTCATTAAACTTCCTACTGGTGTTTGGAAGTCTACACAATTGAGACATCTTCGTTCTACAGGTTATAATCTAGCACCTTACAATTACTTTTGTATAAACCCATTTTTAAAAAACGTGTACTCATTGCCTCGTAATAATCTACAAACTTTGATGTGGATGGATGGTTTTTTTTTTGAACCAAGATTATTGCACCAATTGATCAATTTAAGAAAACTGGGTATAAAAGGAGTATCTGATTCTACAGTTAAGATATTATCAGCATTGAGCCCTGTGCCAACGGCGCTGGAGGTTCTGAAGCTCAAAGTTGACAGGGTGAGTGAGCAAATAAACTTGTCGTCGTATCCAAATATTGCTAAGTTGCATTTGAGCGGAACAATTCCCTTGAACTGTGAAGCATTCCCTCCAAATCTTGTCAAGCTTACTCTTGTCGACTTTGACGTAGACAGTCATGTAGTGGCAGTGCTTAAGAAATTGCCCAAATTAAGGATACTTAAAATGTATTGGTGCAACCATATGGAAGAAAAAATGGATCTCTCTGGTGATGGTGATGGTTTTCCGCAACTTGAAGTTTTGCATATTGTGTATGCACGTGGGTTGTCTGAAATAAGTTGCAGGGATGATATGAGTATGCCTAAATTGAAAAAGCTATTTTTACTTATAGATACCACTTCCGGCATTAGGCTCTCGGAACGTCTTGCAAAGCTGAGAGTATGAAAATCCAATGTGTCAACAGGTTAATTATTTACTTTTAATATCTCTGAATAAGCTCATTTTTTATTAATTAATTCATCAACTTAATATTTTATGTCTAATAAATTGCAGATGCATTTGAGAGTGATTAAGTCTTTGCTGGAGAGCATCATCTGATGCCTGTTTGTATTTGAAATAAATAAATTAAATGTTTGATTGCTTCATGAAGTTGATGTATTTGTGGCCTGTGATTTATAAAAGATTTATTTATTGTCTTATGTATATTTACTTTGGAATTAGTAGCTTTAGTTTATTTTCTTCTCAAGAATCAAAGTTTACAATATAAGTTATGGCTTTGCATCGATCGATTCGGGTCAATTTTATGTATTGTCATTTCACTTTATCGGTTTTTGGTTATGGTTTGTTTGTCAATTGGTGATGGTGATGGTGATGGTGATAGCTTTCCGCAACTTGAAGTTTTGCATATTCGTGAACCAGATGGGTTGTCTGAAGTAACGTGCAGGGATGATGTGAGTATGCCTAAATTGAAAAAGCTATTACTTATAATTGATTCCAACGTTAGGCTCTCGGTCTCAGAACGTCTTGCAAAGCTGAGAATATCAATGTGTCAACAAGTTAATTATTTACCTTTAATATCTCAAAATAAGCTAATTTTTTAGTATTTAATTGATGAACTAAATAGTTTTTGTCTAATAAATTGCAGATGCAGTCTTTGGTGGAGAGCATCTTCTGATGCCTGTTTGTATTTGTAATAAATAAATTAAATGCTTGATTGCTTTTTCAAGTTGATATATTTATCGCTTGTGATTTGTAAAACATATCTATTTTGTTGTGTTATGTATATTTACCTTTAGAATTAGCAGTAGTTTTATTTTCTTCTGTTCTTCAAGAATATAAATTACCTATCATAGCAAGTATCATATCATAGGATTGGACGCTACCACAAAATGACTTTTTGTTTGTTAAAGAATTTTGTATTTTATTTTACAAAGTTTAGTTTCCCAATATAATTATTTAAGTATTCATATTTATGACAATTAATATGTTTAATATGAGAAATAAATCAAAGTACTTTTTTTAAAAAGCGAATGTATATATTTTTCTTCGTTATCACATGAAGTGCAAGTTATTGAATCTGATATTCTCAGGAAACAAAATGCTACATGCTTATTGAACTATGTGCCTTCATTTACAACTTTATGTCCTCATAAATATATGTCAAGTTCTATCAGATCTAATCAATTTCAATCACTATATTATCATTGCAATCTCAGGTTTCTTGATGGAAATATAATCTGAAAAACCAACTCGCCGGTAGCTATTCAGATCTTGCATCTTTTATAGCTAAAAAATGAGGAATCATATGAACAAGTTGTCAATTTGCTCTTTGTAAAGAGCTGCAACTCTGTCTCTCTTGATTTTCATAGTTGGTGTTAGCAAGCCACTATCAATCTGCAGTAAATAAAAAGTTCTAAGCTACAGAAATCAACTGACATTAAACTCGAATCAAATATGGCCAAAGAGGTATCGCGATAAATGGTACCGTGAAAGGTTGATCAACAACAAGGATAGGTCCAACTTGAAACGAGCACCCCGAAGTCCTGCATTTGTTAAATAAGAGGGGAGATGATTTTTATTCTAACGAAATTGAAAACAAAACATCAGGAAATTTCCTGATATACGAGTGAATTGGTCAAAGTAGAAGGTGTAAGTAAGTCCTTACCATTTTCGTAACTCATCGTGTAATAGGCCAACAGTTTTTTCTTTGCTAACTTCAGTGGTTTCAGAATCCACAACAGCTGATCTTTTAGCTGCTAACAGAACCTCTTCCTTGTTTGGTACAATTATAGCTCCAAGACGCCGTTGATCCTACATGTTATTGATGTCAAACTAATGAAACGTGAGAGAACATCTTAATTACGCGCTCAATAATAACAACTCACCTGGCCAATGACAACAATCTGCTGGATCAGACTACTTCCCATAGCAGCTTCTTCAATTTCTGATGGTTCAACATTCTCACCTAGTTTTTCCACACAAGGTAAATACATATAATATAGTTCAAAGCTGTGGGTTACAAAATTACTCGTAAGATGAAACCCGCCTCTTTGCAGTTTACCAATAGAACGTCATCTTCGATAACAATCCACACAATAAAGGCTCTAATTCCAAAACACATTACTGACAGAACACCAGAACAACGACAAACTTAATGTTTCTAGAGTAATCCAAGAGCAGACACACTAGAAGTAATTATAGCTTACCAGTTGAAAGGACTATGGTATCTTTTGCACGGCCTTCAAGAACTATTACACCCCCACAATTACGACTTCTCCCTATAGAGTGATCAGGCACAATCCACCCAAGATCACCAGTGTTCAGCCATCCGTTCTCATCAATAGCTTGTTTTGTTGCCACTGGATTCTAAAGAAAATTTACGAGATATTGATGGTTAATTAACACTGCAAGTAGAATTATGTTCCAGAGTAACACATACAGCTCAAAATGACTGGCAATGAAGGCAAAACATGCTTTTGATGTCTTTTATTATGACCAACACGTAACAAAGAAGCTCTTTTCCAAGTATTGCTGAAGAAAATTAATACTCCCCCTGTTTCAACTTATTCATGCAATTACGAAATATTTATTAAAATATCCATGTTACATTATACTGTATGTATCTAACATCATGCGTAAATGTATTTAGATTGTTTATGTCAGAGAGAAAGGTGCTGCCTCCTCAAAAGGGGAAAAACAGCCTAGGTATTGTCAGAAACCATATAAAGTTCAGAGAAATAATTCAAATAAAATGAAGCAGTGTCACCATAAAATAAAATGTAAAGAAAAGTAATGATGCCTCGTCATAGATGTCCGAGGGAAGACGACAACAACATACCCAATGTAATCCCACAAGTGGGGTTTGGGGAGGGTAGGATGTACGCAAACCTTACCCCTACCTTTGTGGGGTAGAGAGGCTGTTTCTGATAGACCCTCGGTGTCCAAGGGAAGACAAAAAGAATATATAATTTCTGATCAAGCAATTGCATTGCATTGGAATAACAGGTCTAACTAAGAGGAACTATAGAACTCATTAAGAAAAAAATGATGCACTAACCTTATAGTAGCCTTTCATTATTAGTGGCCCTCTAGCTTTGACAGTGCCTTTTGAGCCAGGAGGAAGGACCTCATCTGTTTCAGAATTTACAACTTTTACCTCTACATGCCGAATGGGACGACCAATTGAGCCAAGCACCTTCAGAGATCAACAAGGACTATGTTACATGATACCACATTCGGAAGTATGCACAGTTAAAGCAAAGTAATGATAGACACTAGCCTACGAATATGTAAAATACAAATTGCATTTTTGTGGGTGAGAAGCAACAAATATGCCATTATGAAACAATTTCACATGATGGTTGTGGTGTTATGATATCTTCAATGGATACAACTCAATGGTACTGCTCTGCACCAATGTCATATAAGGCATCCCTATAAGAAACATCATTGTCGAAGAAGTAGAAATATTTTGGTTCGATATCTATAAGATACAATACTCACGTTACACGTAAGACTCCGTGCAGCAATCACAGGAGCCGACTCTGTCAAGCCATATCCATTCTGAATCTTTATGTCAATTGCCTACGAATTACCAAAATGTATGTAAGGAAAGATCACCAATCCAATTGCCTACTTACAATAGTTGAGACTACAGAAACTACTAACCTCAAAGAATTTGTCTACATGGGAAGAAAGACTACCGCCCCCGCTTATGCCAGCTTGTAGAATGTAAAGGAAGGTAATCAATTAGTATCTTCACAATCCAGCGGACCAAAGTCACGTTTGCCTTGCACAATATAAGTACAGCAAAACAGTAGCATGGTGTTTATGGAAAAGAATAGAATGTCGTTGTTAACGATGTGTGAAAAGATTTAAGCTTACAAGCATGCATTTGGGCAAACAACAGCATGAGTACATGTAAGCTACTACTGCAACCTTTTCAAAATATTTCCGCTCACATTGGCGTGAGAAAAACATTCCCCTCTCTCTTCAAATTTCTTATTTTACTTTCTTTTGTTTAAAAACTTACTTTGTTTTTCTTTTGATGTTCTGAGATAGTGTTAAACTCTTTAATTTTCTTGGGTTACACCCTTACTGCATCAGAAATTTCTTATTTCGGGGATACGTAGTGTACCAAAATGTCACAAGTTTATTAATGACACATCCAACCTCAAAAGAGTTGCCTAAATCAGTCAACTGACGAGTGTCACACACCATTATAAGGCCTACAACACAGGCATTTGTTTTGCTAGTTCAATAAGTCCTAAACTTCAAAGATGCACAGGTAAGGAACATCACAAGTCACTAGCAGTTGCATATCAAACCTTTGAAATACCAATGCCTGAGTGTATTTTACTGTAAACTATTTTCTTGGCCAGCATATGTAATGGCAATAGTATAGCAGCAATAGTTCGAGCCCACAACCAGTCAAGCAATGAGACAATATATGAAGGTTGCTTCGTGTCCTTCGTTAAACATTTCCCCTGCATCACAGACCATGATGGAAAAGAGTAAATCATGATTAAATCAATGTGCTCACTTGGGCGATAGATTATAATTATAACCAGAAGTACATCAAAAATCATTCCTTGAAACAAATTGAATGACATACTTTCGTAGTAAGAGATCATAGTTAACTGTAAACATAAACAAACGCACAACTAGTGCAACAGAATCCCTAATAAATATAATAACAACAACATAAGCAACAAAAATAAAATATGATAGAAAAATGAAATATGCAAGAAAAGAAACAGTGCAAGCTATCAATCCATTTTCTACACCCATTACATGTGCAGATCATAGCATCTTAAGTTCAAGAGTTCAATCTTCGGCATCCATGTTAACAAGTAACAGTTTAAAAGTCCCACTATACGTGTGAGGCAGAAATGCAGTTGGAGAAGAACAGGTATTATATGTGATCTTCCTTAACTAAGTGAGGTTGAGGGATTGACATAAATTCAGATAGTCATGATCACAAATCTGTTTATAATTGCTAATCACCCTACGACAATGCTCATACACTCAATATGCTTCAGTATTCAAGTTCTATATTTTGGTTCCAAATATTGCACCGTAATTATACAATCTGAAGAGTAACTATTACTACAAAATGATAAATTTAAGAGTCCATGCCCACATACATCTAAGAACTCATTTTGTGAAAAGATGATAAGAATTTAGAAGCAGTGTTCTTGAAAACAGATACTAATACAACTATTATAAAGTTGAGTATTCCTGAACAAAACTGTGCTTATTCACTATGATAATGGTGCTTATAAGCTGAAAACTTAGTACAATAATATCAGGGATTAACCTCGTAAATCCTTTTCGCCTCCATGTAAGCCATACTGATCCTTAAAAATAATTGGGCAATGAGTTTACGAGCAGCAGAGTTTGAATTGATCTGCTTTAGAATTCCACTGTAAAGTTCATAATCGATTATTATCTAATAATATAGAATAACAAAAAAAAAGATATCTCAAGAAATGTTATTAAGCACAAATTTTTCTAACAATTTAAGCAACAAAAAGAATCAAAGGTATGAGAAGCTACGGATTATACCTGTATAACGTCTCATACACTAGAGGAACACTTATCAGGTAATGTGGCTGATAACGCTGCAAATCTTCCTACAACAGTAAGAAGGTTGCTGAGGTAGTGGTAACAAAGATTAATAATCGAAGTATAAATATATTTTAAGAAGGGAAAATACTGGGGCAGAGATCAGATCAATGTTTTAGACTCTTTCAAAACATGAGGGCAAAAAAGGGGCACAAATTGACTAAATAAGAAACCAATACAAAATGCACACCTTCAAATTCTTAACGGTTGTGTACACTTGCTCTGTTCCATATGTAAATATGAAATACTCGCAAGCACGTTCATATGCATGCCAAGGCGGAAGCATGCTTAAAAATCCGTCCCCAGGTACAGCAGGCACAATATCCCACAAATTCATAATCTAACAAAGAGAACAAAGGGGGTGAACAACTTTACTTACTCAATAACTAGCAGTACAACATACTTTTTGACACCACAGATACCTATGAAAGTTACAATGATACTAAAAAATGGAAAACCGGCCAAAGAGAAGATCAATAAGAAAATACCAGAGACAGCAGAAACATTATTTTCTATGTAGAATGATAATATAACTGTTTTTTGGTTTTAGTATTCACGCTGCTTTTGCAATAATTAGTTCCGACTGTACAACAATTCTTTCTGGTGACGTGTTAGTGACATTGTAACTCTATTATGTGACGTTCTACCGGTACCATGCCTCTTTACAGTGATCGCTCAAGTAGAACCATGACTCTTTTTCGATCACTCTCGTGAAAACTTTTTTGATTACTCTAAGTTGTCAATTCAAGCAACGCTAATGATGTCCTAAAGATTTGTGCAATGTTACCTCTTCACGATTCCATTTATATGCCACAAGAAGCACCTCCTTTTCGCTACATAATTACCATCAACTTGAAAGAGAAAAGAATTTCATATTTTTCTTTTGGTGACTTTTCATTGTTCTAGCAACATTAAGACAATAAGCTCACTACTCAAGTATTAGTTTAGTGTTTCATGCATCTGAAATAAGTAAACTCATGACGTTTCACCAACTTGAGTTTGAGAACTTCTGAGAGTTAAGAAAATTGTTAAATATCTGGTGAATATCCTCGATGATAATGTCATAGCTAAGAATTCAAAAATTAGGGTTCTTTCTTTAAAAAAAACTACATAAGGAGCCAGCTTAGTAGTTAACCTACAATTCAGCAAGATTTTTTTTCTCATTTCTTTCTCTCTTTCACAATACTAAACCTCACTTCTCAACCTAACTTTTTCTCATTCAGGTCTTTCCTCAAGGGTATTTTATTCGTTTTTTCTGCAGAAAAAATCACAAGAGTACAGAATCTATTAAAGCACTAATTTTAAGATGAGATAGTGCACAAGTTTAAACAGAGATCGGTCCATCAGTCCTTTTCCCCAAATTTGGACCTCAAGTTAATACTTAGCTTCTTTTCATATAACCAAGACTAGAACAACAGGATAAAGGTAATAAGACACAGATGAGCCTGCAAAAGTGAAATCAACTAAAGAATTCTAAGCACTAGAGTAAATGTACAAGTGCAAACCTGGTGAAGCAAATTTTTATGTGTAAGCATGACACCTTTTGGATTACCGGTGGTTCCACTAGTATAAACAAGTGTTGCCACATCATCAGAGTTGATTGCTTCATATGAATATTGTTTCCCTAAAACAAATTTGTTAGCTACTGATATTCTCCCAATAGGAATTTGGAACTACATTATTGAAAAGTGCAACTTCATAATCGAAGACAAAATAAAAAGGTCACCAAACTGAACATCACATTGAGCATATGACTTATAAACACATAACTGCTCAAAATATATAGGAATGCAAACTGGATAGCGTGCTCCAATGTTATGGAAGTTGTAACAGAAGTAGAAAGGATAAAAAAAAATATGACAAGCTAAAAGGGAAGTAGAACAATCACATAGGGATAGATCACTCGACCAAAAGCTAGTCCCTATTAAAAAATTGGGATAAGGTTCACTAGCCTATAAATTTCCATTTGTTGTTTATTTCACAGGGCAAAGAATCAAAACTCTAGAAGTAAAGTTCAGGATGACATTTGCATAAACCGAAAAAGAAGCATAAAAGCCAAATTGTGCTGATAGAATTAGCATGAGGTTCAGGATATTGATTTCCATGCTGAAGTCTTGAAATTGAATCTACTAAGTAATAATTATTGTGTTTACACCAGGCAGGAGTTATCTTTTATCGTTGGTATCTCAGAGAGCTCACAGTCATAACATATACTGGGAAAGAGTCATGAAGATGAGCTTGCAACTTGAAGTAGAAAACTTTTTAGCACAATTCTGTTCTAATAAGATGATAAAGAAAAGCAGAACGACAAGAACGAGCAAAAGTATTAAATTTATTCCAATGCAGGATAAAAAATCAAGAAAATTTTATATTTAGTTTTAAGCAAGAAATAATTTTTAAAAAATTTAATGTAATTTAAATTACGTCTCTTACGGTAAATGTCTTACTGGCATCTTCAGAATCAAGTAGATCCACACGACTCTTGTGACCCAATTCTATAGTCTCCTTATAAGTATATACAGGATATCCCTGCCTGGCTTCTGTTACAAGGCTAGACTTCTCTCCCCAAAGTAAAATAACAAATCGTACAGCTGCATGGGAGTCAAAGGTGTCTGCAATCCGGTTGTACATCTCAGGATTGTCAATAGCAAGAGCGACACTGGCAAGGCAATGATTAAAATGATAATGATAATAATCTTATCACAGTCAAAATGCATGCAGAAGAAAATTGTTTTTGTTTTTGGGTTTAAGATGGATACTGTGCAGTACATCCGACGGTACCTTCTTTTGATCTTTAGAGAAAAACATTTTATTATTAAAATCAATGGAAAATGAAAGATGAGAAAAAGAAACCTGAAATTAAAGAATAAAAAGAGAAAGTAAAATACAGTGACAAATAGAAGTTCTTTAAACTTGTTGCTGGCACACACAGCAGAGACAGCTACTTTGTCAAATTGATCACAGCTGCTGGTGTAAACTAAACAACGAGAAACACATAATCCTACACTGTGTGCACAAATTGCTTGCAAAAGTTTATGAATAGAAGTCAACCACATAAACTAGGTAATCCTCTAATCAGATAGAACAAATCTGGCCAACGTAATTGATCATGGAGGCATCTTTAAGGCCATCAAGATGTCTATTTTATTTGTTTAGATCATCAGCTTCAAAAATGTAACCGGTATCAACTACATGTCACTACACCAAACAAGATTTTCTTAAAAAATAAGCAAATATAGTGAAACTCGGATATGAACAGAAGACAAATGTCCAAACGATTTTATTTCTATGATATAATGAACTTTTAGGGAGATAGTGTGTTTTTGATGGTAGAGTTGTTATTCTAGATACAAAGAGTTACTTATACATGTTAAGGCAAAGACGTAAGACCTATCATGCTGTCAAAACGAGGATATAATACCCATATACCAATCTGTCAAGAGATCTTTCATTTAGTATTGCAGTCAATAACAGTATCGACATGTTTAAAATGAGAGGCAGGGAAAACAACTAATCAGGAAAAAGAAACGAGAAGAAAGACAGGTAGAACAAGTAACATCCCCACAGACAGGTTAATTAGAAATACCAACGAACACCTGCACTAACCTTTCAGAGTGGCTGTATAATTGCAATAGCTCTTGATCTGATGACCTTGAACCCCTTACGACATTGATAGCCCCACTTGCCATCATACCTAAAAGAATATGACACTTTACAACAGAGCTTCCAAATAAATTGAACATAATCGAGGATTCAGGTAGAAGACTAGTAGTAAACAGTTTCGGTTCTAGTCTCTCCTGCTGGTAGTACTAGTATTATTCTCAGTATTTTAATTACTTTACTATTTCTGTATTTCTCATTCTTAGTTTTCTATTGCTACTTGTTGTTTCTCATGCCTTTAATTTCCAAAATGTTGTAATTCCGACGATGGGAGCAGGAAACGGAAGAGAAAAAGGTAATGCATAAAAAGTAAAATGAAAGATTCACCATTTCTAGAATTTGTGGATGGGATCAATTGATTTACCTTGATCTGCAACAAGCCATCGACATGAGTTATCAGCAAAGAGTGCAATCTTTTCATGTGGCTTTAGCCCAATAACTCTCAAGCCTTCGGAGAAATCCACAATTTCCTGATCAAGCTGCAATTTTTGGCAATGCATTTAGAGAAAATACTATTGAGAGAATAGGAGAGCTGATAACATAGTTAAACATACTTATTTTCCCAATTATCTAGTTGCCTCCAGCAAAAACATTGATAAAGTAGTAAATATAAAAGCCAGGCATCCAATTACACCCAAACAGGAAGACTGACGAACTCATGATGAAGCAAATCCCTAAAATCAAAGGCAAGGCCATACACCATTTGGTTTGTCACACGTAAGAGCAATCAAATGATCAAACAAAAGACTATAACTCTACACCAGCAATGACTGATAAATACTAGAAAAGAAGATCGTAACTACGGACTCATGTTGATAAAATTTGTTCCTAGCAGGTACTTACAAATGAAAAAAAAGGGAAGCTCATGCCTATCGATAACAAGATGGATAGTCTCATGCAGTCACCAACAGTGATCCACTACACAAACTTGTGAAAGCAACTACCATTCTAGAGAAAGGCTCTTAAAAATAGAAGTCATGGTTGACCTGTTTATAAGTCATGGTTGTAGGAGGATCATGATATGGGTCCACGACTGCTACACGATCACCAAATTTCTCTGCTGAAGTACGCCAAATGTCGGGAACGGTTCTCCACTCTGTCAACCCACCATTACCGGACAACAATTCACTTTCCAGAAAAGGCGAGCACTTCCTGATTTCCACTACTGCAGTCTGGAACAATGTTTTAATGAATCCCATAAATAAATACATAATAGAAGCAGTGTTATCAAAAGAGAAAGCGCAAAAATAATTCTAAGGTCCTTTGGGGCTTTAAGCGGAAAGCGCAAATAAAGCATGAGTTGCAATGAAAAAAGGCGCAATTGGAGCAAAACTACAAATATGTATGTGTGAAACTGTGAATAGATAGAAACCATAGATGCTTGATGGAAAAGAATATATACCTCTTGTAAAGTTCAAATATCTTCAAAATCATCGTTTGTACGATCAATAGTGTAAACAAAAGAGATGATATCCTGGACATAATTGACTCCTTATATCTAGAAAAGGAATCAGTCCAGCACTTCGACAGATATAATCAGACCTGATAGGTGCTGCTCTAACTATCAATGAAATTACTGTACTTATATCAAAATATTATTGCAAGAACGATACATGAAATGCATCAGACACAAAACTGTAAGTTGGAGGCTAACTAAACTTAGTTGGCATTAACAAAATTTCATTAAAACAGGAAAGAGGGTACTGAAATATCCATTCAAGAAATCTCAACTCCAAATGCACTTAATGCTGCTTATTGTACTTCCCAAACTTAAGTCAATTACAGCAATTGTACTTTCAAAGCTAGACTCAGTTATAGCAAATAGGAACAACATTGCACCATTAATATACAACAGTGATAATTGCTCTCTGATGTGAGTCGCTTTCCTTTTTACGTACCAAAAAAATGACACCTTTCTATACAAAGAACTACTCCCTCCATCCCAATTTACGTGTCTTACTTTCCTTTTCAGTTTGTCCCAAAAAGAGTGTCAGTTCCTATAAGTAAGTTTTTCAATTCTAACATAGTGCATCAAAGACTTCACACATCTTTAATTTTAAACCATAAAAAAAATTAAAAGCACAAGATTTAAAAGTTTCTCTTCATTTCTTAAACTGTGTGCCAACTCATTGGGATGGAGGGAGTAATTAAGTCTAAACTTCAATTTTTACCCCTAATGGCATATTTGTAATCAAACAAATGTCTATGACATGTTTTAGACCACAAGTTTCAAAAAAGATTCGATCTTTCTTAAACTGCGTGCCCACTCATTGGGACGGAGGGAGTAATTAACTTTAAACTTCAAATTTTACCCTTAATAACATAATTTGCAGTCACACAAGTACCTATGACGTGTTCAAAACCACAAGTTTCAAAAAAGATTTAATTTTAGTTAAACTTCGCGCCTAGTCAAAAACAGTCACATAACATAGGCACTGATCGAGTATAATTCACAATTAAAACTAAAATATTTTACTCCAACAAAATACAGCAAGAGCATTAAACCAAAAGAAGCAAAAGGGTATTCAAGAATCACCTTAGACTGACAGTGAACTCGACCAAGTTTTCGATTTTTCGAAACAAGAATTGTTACCAATTGCTGCTGAGACCAAAAATGGCTAACCCCATGTCTTCCCCAACATGGAGTAGCAAAAAAATTGGATTTTAAACTCATGGTAGTAGTAATCATCACTACTAATCTAAAATTTTCTTGAAAAAAGATAAATCTTCTAGAGTATTAATGGTGAGAGAACAAAGAGTCAAGAAGTAGAAATTGGGTAAGAAAAAAAGCAGCATTGAAATATACGGAAAAAAAGAATCAAATTGCCGGAATTAACAGCTGAAGGACATTTAAAGAATTTAATTTACAAGTGTTGACAAAAAGACTCCATAAAAGTTGAAGGATTGAGACATTTTAAGAATTTTATTTACGAGCTAATGGTCAAAAACATATTTGAAAGATCTCCACCTACGCGAATCACATTAAATACATGTATTTAGTACAATAGTTACATGAAGAGAGGTGATAGTCGGATACACTCGAATGTATTTAGATACAGTGTATCTAGAACATTTCTGGATGTGTCAAATACTTATATCTGAAGTCTAAAATTTAATAAGATTCGTAATATTACAAACTAATATGAATCTAAATAATTAACTTCGAAGCTAATATAATTTCTATAACTTACAATAATTAATAATAATAATAAAATTCACGTCCAATAATTTAGATATGAAACTTGGAAAAAACGAACTTTATGAGTGGTGACAAAGAGTGTGTGTTGGGTTGAATACTAGTACTACTTTATTGGTGTGTTAGCTGACAAGTGACAACCACAACCAACCTATAGCCACCTTTTTGGTTAAAAAAAATAAGTGTTCCTACCCGTCGGATTTATGTTGGCATAAATGAAATATGGGCACTCAACTAAGTTTTAATTATTATTTCTTCCGTCTTATTTTATTTGGCATCATTTAATATAATATAGTAATATTTTAAAAAAATGGTCTAAAATAATTTTTAAATATTATATGATTGTAAATCATTTTAATAAGTGTTAAAGAAGAATTTTATAATAAAGTGATATTCTTTTTGATACATACTAAAAAAAGTATCATATAAAATAAGATATAAAGATAGTATAATATTTTTAATATCTTTTAAATATTAAAATTGTTAATTATTGTAGTTTCTACGTACCTACATAGCTTGGCACAACAAATTTTGTTATTTCGCTCTTGTATACCTGCATAAGTTATATACAAAATAGTTATTTAAACATTACATTATATATGATTTAAATTACAAACAAATATTAATATATGAGCAATAGTTTATATTTAATCAAAGCTATAAGGTAATACCTACTCTTTAGCTAAAAAAAAAATAATACCTACTCTTTATTTAAAAATTTATGTAAACATCTCAAAAAAAAAATTAAACACTTTTTTTTAAAAAATACTTAAATTTTTCATAAGCTTTGGCCAAACATTATAAGTATCCAATGCGTAGAAGAATATATCTTAATAGAAATGCGTGCCAATTTTGTACATATTCCTACTGCCAATAGAGGATAGAGTGAATATTTGTATTTTGTTTAGAATTATTTAATAGAAAACTAGGGGCATGCATGTGGTGGGTGCATTTTTTTTAATTAATACTATTTAATTATAAAAATTTCAAATTCAACTTGAAGACAAATTTCAAATTTTTAAAACTCAATTTTATCTTCCAACTCCAAGTTAGAAAAGTGCTTCAAACATGAGAAAAATATTGTTTGGCATATATGGAAGTTTAGAAATGCTTGGAGTTTTAATAGTGAATTAACCGACTCTTTCAAATATATCTAACAAAAGCTTTGTTTGAATATAATAAATGTCTTGATTCTTGATAATACTTGCAAGTTCCAAGAGAATTATGAAAATCAACTAAGAATACCCAAAGATGATATTTGTTTATTTATTTATTGGTGTAGGGTTTCAAGTTGAATCAAAGAAGGCAAACATGATTTGTTTGCTATGAATAACAAGGGTGTTTTGCTCATATTACTACGATTGCTTAAAGCATTTGCGATAGTAAAATCCATGGAAAAAGTGATACAACATGGATGGAGGAAACCCTATGTCCTCTCCGATGCAAAAGGTATAATAGATATATTTCGGATGAAAAAAAATCATTATTTAGATGCTGGAAATACTTACTAAAGGCTTAAAGAGTCTATTGGGCTTGGGCCCAGTAAATCCAAACAATATGGGCTCTGGACTAAATAACTTCCCTTTTTTACCAATTTGGGGGCTGAGGATTGCACATATAGCCAATTTATGGACATCATTTAAGATAGAACCTAGGTTCTTAAATTCTTACAAGTTTAGCCACTTTAAAAAATTTCAAACACACGAATCGAAATTTTTATAAACTTCAAACGTATGCATCTAAAGTTTAGTTTGTCAAAGGCTAACTTCATAATATTTGAAAGCAAGTAAACTTCTGATATAAACATCTCAAGTTTGGGTTATTAGAAATTACCTTGTATTGATTTAAAAAATTGTAAAAAGCATAAAATATTTCCTAATAATTGGTTGCGTTGTATTGATAAAAAAACATAAATAATTAATTTTAATTAATGAAACTTGTAATTTTTAATCATACAAGAAACAAAACTAACATGATTAATCTAACATGCCAAATAAAAAAATAATTCTTTCTATAGTTTATCCCCAACATATTTACGTGTCGTTTTTGCTGTCCAATAAATTCTTAAATATATAGTTTAATCACCCATCATTAAATTAAAAAGAAAAACAACAATATATGATGGTACGGCTTAAATATATTTGAATCAACTTCATTCTTATCTCATTATGATGAGACAAATAAGATTTTTTTTTACTTTTAACTATAAAAATTATGTTTGAATTTGAGTAAGACAAACCTATTTTTTTTTTTAATGAATGTAATTATATTTGAATCGAATGCGGATATTGATAGAAAGAAAAAAAAGCACACATCCATGATTGACTTTCCCTTAGCCCTTGAATCATGGCACTTGTCTTGCTATTATAAACATTATAATTATAATTTATGGCCATTATTAATTAGCAGAGACAAAGATATTGACATGTGCATTAGTATAAGGATTAGTGGTTGCCAACAAATTCAAGATTAATCATCTATTTTGACCTTTGTACATGTTCTGCATGCTAATCCTCCACGTGTCATGTCATGATTAATATGACATTTATGCAAAAATAAATAAATAAATAGATAAATTATGGGGTGCCATCTGGTACAAATGAAGTCATTTTTTAAAAAAATATGACATTTTTTTTTTGGTGTTTGGTTACCAAAAATTGAGAAAATAATTTCCTTTAAATGAATCACGGAAGTCATTTTTTCATAGAACTATCTTGACTCATTATTTTATATTATTTGCTTCAATTATCATTTAGATATTTTTATATTTTATAGTACTCATAATTTTCATTAAAACACTCTTTGATTTATTATTAAATTAATTTTAGGAAATATTTTTTACTCATCAACCAAATATCCTAAAATGAATTTCGAGAAACATTTTAGGTAAAAAATTACTTTCATCGTATCGAACACACGCTATAATGTGTATTATTATTATTTTTCTTTTCTGCAAAAGCTAAGAAATGATTTTTCACTTGATGTGTGGTGGTCATTTTGAGATCCATGATTGAAATCTTTTTATTTGGTGTTTG
Source organism: Solanum stenotomum (assembly GCF_019186545.1). NCBI lineage: Eukaryota > Viridiplantae > Streptophyta > Magnoliopsida > Solanales > Solanaceae > Solanum > Solanum stenotomum. Next base: position 224,548 of record NW_026027418.1, on the reverse strand, counting down.
ATACTCATTTTAAAATCTCAATTAGAGATTCAACATATTTATCCATGTATCTAAAAGAGATAAAGTGACTCGACTGAAAGGAGCCACTTTTAGTCTTTTCTAACGTTTGGATTGAGTAGATATCAATCAAGAATGAACTCTGTATCCGCCCCCCCAAAAAAAAATTCAAAATTAGATATTCTCTCCAATATGTAATTTCCTCATAAAAGAGTTCGAATGAACCCCTAACTCCAAGCTAACTTTGCGCCTGATTACATCAATAGCCAAAATAGTTAAAGGGGTGGGGGTGGGGGTGGGGGATGGGGCAACAAGAAGATGATAGTTCAGTTAGATGAACCTATTGTGTCTTGTTAATCTTTAAAATTAATTATCATTACAAAAAAAAAAAAAAAAAACTACAAATTAATACCATGTCATTTCAAGAAATATAAATTTTTGATACTTTGGTTGGTTAAAAACCTTAAACATATCAATTTCTATCAAAACCAACCTACTATGATTTGGAATAAGGTCCCCACTACATGTGCACCACAACTTGACATAAATTATTATAGCAAATAAATAAAATAGTTTACTTACATATATTCTTTCTCATTTCCCATGTGAAATATGACTTCACACTTATAAAACTTCTTCAATTATAATATTTTTTTTCTTCAAAAAAACCAAAGGAATTAAAAAACCAATCAAGAAAAACAGCTAAAAGATAGGCTACTGACAGCATGGATCCAGCAAAAATTTGTTTCAACATGACAAATCTTTGTGGTTGTGAAAAATCATCCACAGTTTCTCTTACAGCTTGGCAATAGAGTACATATGCATTCCCAAGCACCATAACTTTTCATAAATGGGCGTGTCAAATTCTTCAAAAATAGCGTATTTTTAAAAGATCTGACATGGATGCGACAACATTAAGAATATCAAACAAATAAAATCTTGGAGAAGTACTACATAAAGGAGGAGGAATATTCAACTTCATGATTGGAGGGGAAGTTCAAAATTTTATTTACATTAACAATGTAATATAAAAGAATTTGTTACAATTTTCTGTTGTCTCCAAAGAGGCAAAAGAAAAATGTGACATTCACCTGACTTTTTAACTGTTATCACACCTTACATCAAGACTATATTAACTCAAATATGTAATCACATAAAAAGTAAATGACATTGACAAGAAGAAACCAATTAATCAAATGAATATTGGCATACTCTATGTTGATCCATAAAGGATTAAAACCGCGCGAGGCGTGGCATGGCATGGCTTGAACTGTTGTCGATTTTTATGCATATCATCTGCAATCTGTTGAACTGAAAGTATCTGCAAATCCGGAAGGTTTTGAGGGTAAGCTCGACTGCGAGTGACTGATTGAGAAGTCATCGAACATTCTTGAAGTTCCTTCATCAGCTTGCCACCTTTGAAGGGCTTGAGGAAGGCTCATGTCGAGGTCAATAATGCCATAGCTGTCATCATCTTCACTTGTTGTAGGCTTCCACTGCTCTACAAGGGGACCAAGGACATTAACAGCATGTCCCATATCAGGTCGCTGAAAAGGTTCCCGAGCAGTGCAATGGCCAGCTAACTCGGCAACCTTGGAAATGCTCTCATATGTTTCATCATCAGGATCAAGTGCTGAGTCAATAGCTTTTCGGAGGTTGTCTTTGTTGATAAGGACTCTGCGGAACCATGTAACCAAATGAGACCTCTCATCTGGCATTGTTTCATCTAAAGCTTTTCTACCAGTAATGATCTCCATCAAAACAACGCCAAAGGCGTAAACGTCTACTTTGGTTGTGACTCGTCCAGTAGCTGTAACAAAGAGGAGATGTAATAGGATAATTCAGATGCTGATCCACACGAAATGGAAACTTATCTTTATAATAGTAGTATATAGTTCATGAGTTCGATAAAAATGACAAAGCAGCATTTACGCATAGAGATTGCCTCAGTATTAACATTATATGCCAAATGTCTCTAAATGTAATGAAGACAACAATGCCTAGCAATGCAGATGATCGAAAAATTTCAAAATTTGCTAAAATCTAAAGTTTACAGCTAGGGGCATACAAATCAGTTCTCAGTTAAAAAAAGACGTAATGATACAAGGAGTAGAAATGCTTACCCGCATATTCAGGTGCAAGATAGCCAAAAGTTCCAGCCAAACGTGTCTCCACAGAGTATTTTCCATCAGGGGCATTTCTAACCAAACCAAAATCTGCAACCTTGGCTCTCATGTCGTCTCCGAGAAGGATGTTTAACGGTTTTAAATCTCTATGAATGAAACTTTGTTGTGCCAAGCTATGAAGGTATTCGACCCCTCTTGCCACATCCAATGCTATCGTTACCCTTTGCTTCCAAGTAAGAGGTTTGTAGCCTAATTCTTGCCATTCAAACAAATGCTGACTCAAAGTTCCTTGCGGCATATACTCATACACCAAAAGTCTCTCATTTCCATTAACACATGAACCAAGTAGAGCAACCAAATGCCTATGCCTGACTTTGGTAAGGACAGCAATTTCTGCTTGGAACTCGTTCATTCCTTTGGTACCCATTGCCCCAGATTCCATTCTCTTCACCGCAATTTTAGTCCCATCGTGTAGTTCGCCCTTATAAACAACTCCAAATCCTCCTCTCCCCAGGATATTTTCTTCACTGAAGTTGTTCGTCACTTGTCGAAGGACCTGGATGGAAATGGCAACATTTCCATTTTCAAAAACTGGTATCTCACTATGATCACCACTGCTCTGACTCTGTAACTCAGTGGTGCCACCAGTATATCCATTTGAACCACCCACGACACTTGGGAGACTAGGCTTAACCATTTCATTGCTTTTCTCTGGAGTCTCAACCCTTCCAAATCTCTTATGGCGTCTCTTCATGTAACATTTGTAAGACACAAATAACACTACTAAAACAAAAAGAACAACAGCTATAACAACACCAACAATCATTCCAACTGAAGGCCCTTTCGAACCACCAAATGAACTTCCACCTCGACCACTGGAATTCGATCCAGAACCATCCGAACCACTTCCCCCACCATCACCACCAGTAGTTATATTTGTCCCAAGAAACAAGTTACCAGTATGAGTAAACTTCACCCTAGGTGGAAACAATGGTATAGGTCCAGACAAATTATTATTAGACACATCAAGAACTTGTAAATTAGGCAAAGTTGTCAAACTCTCTGGGATTGTACCAGTAAGATTATTGTCATTCAAAAACAAGCTCCTCAACGAAGTTAAATTCGCAAAAGCAGGTGAAATAGTACCCGAAAATCCCCTCTTACCTAAGGTAACAACAGCTACACTCTTCCCTGTTGTATCACAACTTATAAAACTCCAACTATTGCAAGCATCATTCCCTTTCCAAGACTCAGCCAAAGACAATGGATATCCAAAACCACCAGCCACATCAAGAAGTGCAGTGACCTGTTGATCACACGGTCCCGGAGTGTCCTTACAGAAACTATTAGTAGTTCCAAGTTTAAACTCAACCCCATCTTTAAACTGAGGTATTGGACCCTGCAACCTATTGTTCTGTAAAGTAATATTCAACAATTTGGGAAGAGACATCACAGACTCAGGAACAATACCAGTAAACTGATTGTCCCTCAACTGCAAATCAAATATATTCTCACATTTTGACAAATCAGGAATGCTACCAGTAAAAGAATTAGCATGTAACCAAACTTGAGACAATTGTGTCATACTTCCAATCACATCAATACTACCTGATAACCCTTTAACTTGATTATTCAACCAAAGATTCATAATTTCAGAACCACCAAAAGAAGCAGGCAAAGAACCAGTAAGATTATTATAAGACAACCTTAAGTTCTGTAAATTAGGAAAAACATCAAAGAAATCAGGAATGACACCAACAATACTAGCATTACTAGCATATAAAGATCCCAAATTTGTACTTTCAGTCAAATACATAGGAATTTGCCAAGGAGAGAGTCTCCCATTTTCACTAATGCTTAAAGTTACTAAATTGGGAACCCCCAAAAGGAAATCTTGAGGAACAGAAGTGAATTGGTTATTGTCCAAGAAAAGTTCAGCTAATTTTGACATGTTGGCAAAAGAAGGTAAGGGGCCAGAAAGTTTGTTTTTTTGAAGAGAAAGGGTTTTAAGATTGGAAAGTTGAGTAATTTCAGAAGGTAAAGAACCAGAAACAGATTGAGAATCAAGATTAATTGAAGTTACAGTAGCTGAAGACTTGTCACAAATGACATTAGTCCAAGAACAGAAAGTCTTAGAAGTTGACCAACCAGAAGGAGTTGGAGAAAGAGCTGCAAGAAGTTTGGACATAACATCAGCATCATCTGAGAAGGTGAAAGGAAGGGAAGTGAAGAAAAGGAGGAGGTGGAGGAGGAGGTAGTGATGGTGGTGGAAAGCCATTGATTGTGAGTGAGTGGGGTGGAGATGTTAGGGTGGTGGGTGCATAAATAAGGAAGAATGGAGATGTGGGGTGAGGGTAGTTGGGGGGTCGGAGGAGGTTTCAAGTTTGTTCTTGAATTATGTATTTTGGTTTGCTAGACAAGAATGGAGATGTGGGAGTTATGTTGGAAAAAGGAACATGAAAAGGGGTATCTAGTTTTTCTTTTTTAAGAAATATATTATTTTTCGCTCGATGTTTGATAATTATATTGGATGTAACACTCTCTAAAAAAGAAATTTTTGTATTTAAGAGAATTCAAATATAAGACTGTTAATTAAGAATGAAACAATATTTACCACTCCATCAAATAGATTTGTGAGTTTGTTCATTTGTTTTTGTTTTTCTATTAGGACTTATTTGGTCATTAAAAATCCAAATACAAGTAACACCCAAAATTTCCTTTTTCCTTCTTAATAATCAGATAAGTTTCAACTTTTTAGAAAGTTGCTTTGATCCTGCTTTATAAGAAAATTGGACTTCATAATTAAGTTTTGACAAAATTGATAGTACTAAATGCTTTAAAGGTCATTTAACTATAAGAAATATGTAATAAAGTTATAAAGTTTAGTTTAATATTAATAAACTAACTTAATTAAGAAAAATATCTCTTATAAAATTATTTAATTAATTTTTTCATTTAAAAAAACTAACATAATTGGTTCATAACATGTAGACATAGACATCATATTGAATCTATGTTTATTTGATTTCAATTTTTTCTATTTAGGGACAGAGCAGTTGTTTTTATTATGGATTTAATCGAATTCAGTAATTTTCTTCCACATTTTGTAATTGTACTAAACAATTATAAACTCTTAAGAGCCAAAATCTTGAATCCATAAGCTTTAACCTCTGTTGCTACTATGTATTACCTTCAACATGTATAAATAACATATATATTTCTTACTCAACAACGTTGCATGGACAATTAATGACAAAGACTAATAATTAAGTTTATATTATTAATTTACCTCTCGATTACATCGGTGTAAGACGCAAGTTCATTATAAGTTGCATAAACATCATAGAGATCATCAGTAATGATAATGATATATAATGATTAATTTTGTTGATGTTGTTCTTGCACGTTTGTATTGAGGCCCAAAATACACCTTTATTGCCCAAAAATAACGTTCTACCAATTTGTCTCTTCTATATGAATATTTAGTTGAATGATCCAGATCTTCCCACCACTTATATATGTATATTATACGTATAATATGTCGTATGATCGCAAAATATATATATGTATATATTGTGATTGATTAAAGAAGATATATAGAGATATGTATAATTTGGATGAATGGACTGGATCAAGGCTTCACTAACTTGGGCCTTGAGTGAGTTGTCCAATTTAGGGCCATGGACTTGAGATGATTAATGGTAAAAGTTAGAACTTTCAGTCATTGTTGGTGAATATTTTGAACATATCTGGTTAACTATCATCACGGTGAGATATTGAACAAGTTTTTGGAGATATATACTAAAGTTTTAAATAATCTTAGCAAAATTTCTTAGATTCTTCTATTTCAATTTTTGCTATTCAGGGTGGAGTGCTAGTTTTGATTACGAAATTCAATAGCTTTGGTTTAAAATTTATATTTTAACTAAAAAAGTAATTAAATATATTTACGTTCAATAACTCCAAAGGATCAAAATTTTGAATGGCTTTACCTCTATTGCTACTATGTATATTACCTTCATGTAGCCTAATACATTTCCCTCCAACTGTTATTTCAACTGTATTACTAATACCTATTCTTTAAATACTTGCTCCAATATTACCAACTATATAACAAAATCAATATTTGTGGTCAGTATGTTATCCTTCCTTCAAGAGAAAAGAATATAAAATATGGTTTTAAAAAATCAGAATAAAACCTAACAATAATACAATATTAGTACATAAAAACTTGAATTTATTGATACAATAATCCAACTACTAGGTGTAACATATCCTAGTAATTTCAATATAACTATAATATGAGTGAAAAAACAACACACAAGAAGTCAACAACTAATTCAAACATTTTAATAGAGATACAAAGCACCCCCCCCCCCCTCCCCACACACACTATTTCATCAACCACTTAGAAATATTTGGAACCATTGTTCGCTTAAAACGTAAACTTGATGAATAATTCGATTATCCACATGATGTACTATTGACAGAGTCAACAAACAACAAGGTGATTGTGTCTTTAAGGAAGTTTTGTGAATCCGTAAAATCATCCTCTTGGAGAATATCTACAAGGCGTGAAAGATTTAAGGCAGGTTCGAGGATAAGCGTTGGTATTTGAGTAGCATGTAAATAATCACTGTTTATATCTTTCCATGCATTTGCAATTTGCCTTCGAGCCTCAGCATATGCCTCTTGTTTTGAAGCTCTATATTCTTTCATGTAACATTCAACGAATGAAGCTCCATGTTCTCTTTGTTGTTCATGCTACATCAAATACATTTCAGTATGACGTTTAAATTAAATATCTATTTTTATAAGTTCAAACTATATAATATGTTAGCGTATTTATATACTCACTTCATGTCCAATAATATCGTCCTTTAATCGATTGATTAGTGATGAAGCTGGAGCGACCAAAGACTCATTTATCATCCATTCGAAAGTCTCGTTGGGTATAAATTCCCCCGCAACAATCAAACAAGTAATCAAAATCATTTGATTGGAAACAGTTATAGTAGCGTTTCTCTTATATTCCTCACATTTTGGAATAATGTCATCTTTCAACCATTCTGCTTCCTTAAGATAGCTTTTGATCCACTTATTCATCTAAAATAAATAAATATATATCAGAAGCATTGTTTGTAAAATAAATGATATCGATTTATGATTTAACTGATTAATGGAGCCAAGTTATGTTCATAGCAAACTTAGCTTACCTCAATTTTTGCATAGTAGACATAGTGTGCTTTACCATCTTTGGTCAATTCTTCTTCCATTTCATCAAAATAATCTAAAAGGACTTGATAAAGAGGTCTCATATAGGACGATATCAAATCCATTGCACTAATGTCACATCTGTACATACATATATAGCACATATATTTCTTACTCAACATAACAACGTTGCACATTTAATTAATAATTAAGTTTATATAAGTTTTACCTCTCAACTGCGTCGGTGTAAGGCACAAGTTCGTCATAAGTTGCATAAGCATCATATAGATCATCAGTAATTGTAATGATAACGATTAATTTTGTTAACGTTCTTCTTGCACGTTTGTATTGTGGCCCAAAATACACCCCTGTTGCCCAAAAATAACATTCCACCAATTTGTCTCTTGCATATGGATATTTGTTTTCATAATCCAGATCTTTCCACCACCTATATATTTATTTACATATAATAGCTATAATATATTAGACGATGTAGATATATACCATATTCATGTGATTAATTAAAGTGGATACATGTATACATACCTTGTAAGTTCACTAAGCTCTCTTTGGTGCATCTTTTGCAAAATGTGGAAATCCAATTTTGCAAATTTCAAAAGCAAATCATCATGTGATTCAATGTTCTCGTAAATACGTACGTATTTACGAGCTACTACTCTTGGTACATTTGTGTGAATGGGCTGGATCAAGGCTTCATTAACTTGGGCCTTGAGTGAGTTTTCCAATTTAGGGTCCACTGACTCAAGATGAGTGACAGTAAAACATAAAGCTTCTTCAAGAATTTCTTCTTCGTGTTCTCTTATATGTGCTGCTTCGTATAAGCTTAACAATCCCAGCACATCATTAATAAGAGTTTCCTTAAACTTTCCGTCATCGTTTGTGAATTTTTTGAACACATCTGATCAATTATCATCATAGTTAGATATTAAACTAGTTAAAAAGACGTACAGAACCCAATCCTCGCGTGTGTGTGTTAATAATCCTATCGTTTAATTCTTGATGATCAAATATTATATTGCCAATTTTTAGTGAAAATTTCGTAATATAAATATTAAATTTTGAATTCACTTGGTCAATATTTTACTTTTGACTAGAAAGGGCTTAGAGAATAGATACGATACCAGAAGACATGTAAAGCCTTTGTCCTCTCACTAGTCGAAAACGAAGAGCAACAACATAAAGATTGTTATCATCTTCATTTTTATTCTGCTCAAACTCATCAAAAATATTCTGAATAGATGTTTTGATCTCGTTATCAAAATGATATGCCACTCCCAATCGTTGGATTGTATCAATCAAGAAAAGTTTTTGTGTACTTTTATCAGGAGTTTCCACTAACATTTGCTTTACTTTTTCTTTCAATTCTTCAAGTTCAAGTTTTTCTTGGCTACTAATTTCCTGCACCAAATGCTAAATGTTATTATTGTTCTACCACCTTTATATAAAATAACATCAAATCGCAAAATAAAATAACAATATGTAATTTTATAGGTGAGATCGGAGAAGGATAAAGTACACTTTATCCCTACCCAGTAAAGATAAATAGATTGTTTATAAAAAACCCTCAAGTTTGAAAAATATCTATACAAAAGTTAAAATAATATAGAGAAAAATAGAAAACAAATGGAAGGTAACAAAAATCGTAGGACCAAAAACTACAAAAATAATGTTAGCTACTATAATTACTAATATAAATAAAGAACAAATATGATACATCGATCAAGTCTATCTCATAGAAAAACGAAACATACTGTGAGTTGAGGAGTGTAGGAGAGGAAATAGTCTTCCCAAACACTTGAGTGATAATTTGCCAATGGACGTGTAATAGTAGTATCAACCATTGCTAATTGATTCATACTTTTTTTTTCTTCTCTTTCAAATGCTTTTAATACTATAATGTGAGAATTTGTTGCTATATTTATTATTTGGTGAGGCATTTTATAATGAACTTGGGACGACAAACGGACAAAGTGTGAAGTGATAATAGTTATCAAGATGACTTACCAAATTCATTATTCTTTTGGTTTCAAATTATATGTCGTGATTTTAAAAGTAGTGAGTATTTTCTCCTTTCTTTTTTATATGTCATTTTTTTTTAATTTCACTTGCATTAAAAAATTAAATAAGTTTATAATTTTGCCCTTATTTAATAATTTTTTGAAGTCGACTATTCGATAAATAATAAATATGCTAGATTTCAAAAATTGAGATGCATTTAGATGATTATTTAATTTTTTGAGTTTGTTTATTGGAGCCAAATTTTTTCAGTATGAATTGATCCAAAATTTGAAAAAATTAAATTTTTCTCACCTCAATTTTTCTATATATTTTGTGTAAAAATGATTTTTTTTTATAAATTTTTAAAGCAAACATTACAACTTCACAAAATATTCAAATTTCATTACTTCAAATTGATATAAGTATTCCTACTGAATTTTATGTTATTTATAATGAAATTAGACGAAAACTCATGTATTTGAATCTTGATTTTTCTCAAATTGGCATTCACATATTTTGGTTGAGTTTTCTATTTTTACATCATTTAAACCTTTTGAAGTGTCATCTTTCTTGACAAAATTTTTTGAAGCTTCAACTTTCAAGATTATTTTTTATTTTTGCTCCATCTTTTATTTTTAGTTTGTTTGTTGAGATTTTTTTTTTCAAATCAGATTTTATAGATTAGTGCAATGGTGAGAGTAATTAATCAATGTATGAAGTACTTACAATGAACATTAATTACTTGTTAATTTTCCTAGGTTGATCAAATATCTATTTTCAAGACTAATTAACTATCAAGGTTATAATAGATTTATGCATTGATTATATGAACCAATTATCCGGATAACAATAAAAAGGAACATAGAGAGTATTATTTTAGATGCTTAAGAAAAATGAATTATTTTCTCTCTTATTTTACACTTAATTAGATTCTTTCTTCCAAAATTAGTGTTACTTTAGCGCATTTCACATTCATTAAGAAAAACTATAAATAAAAGATATAATTTACTAAATTTTTCCTATTTATTAAACCTTTCCTGAGAATTCAACACTACTAAAAAAAAAATCCTTCAATACAATAGTCTAGACCTTTCTCCCTTTTTCTTTTAAGAAACACATAACAGAAGTTATATACAAGCTCCACTCGATTAAAACAAAATAACATAGGAAAAAAAAATTTTCCAAAAAATTTGGCCAGAATGATAATTTATCTAAGTTATTTTACCTTTTAAAACATTTTCCCCTTTTAACTTTAATACCTTTTAACTAAAATATGGAAACAAAATCAGTTTATTTTAAAATAAAATAAAAATATAATTTTTTTTAATTTTCTAGTCAAATTCTGGCCAATTTTTCTGGTCATTTAGCACTTCCCAATAACATAATAGGAGTATTACCAAAACCTTTTTGAATTTGCTAAAAGAAATTGGAACTTGAACTCAAGAGTTTTTATTAAGGATGAAAGAATACTTACTACTCCAACACAATATTTATTGGTCGTATAAATCATTTATTTTAAGGAAAGTACAAAGTTCAAAGTGGATAAGTAAAAGTGAATGAAGAGGGTAGTAAATAAGGATTCAAAATTGCAAGATCACTTGTAATAAATTGTACTTCCTCTATCCACTTTTATTTGTCTATTATATTAAAAAAAAAAATCCATTTTTGCTTGTCCATTTAAAAAAATTAAGAGATAATTTATAACTAATTAGTTCCTAATTTAATTTGTCATCTTTTAAATGGAAACAAAAGTGGAGGAAAATCTGTGTAACATTAATATTTCATAATCTAATTTTAATTTTATAGGTCTTGAATTTTAAAATATTAATTTTGTAATTTCATGACCTACTACATATCATCTAAAATAATTATCACAAAATTATATGCTCCTTGATCAGTATTTTAGATTAAAAGAATTGTATACGGAAGATGGTTGTGTTGTCTTCACACTCATATCTCTTTCCATAATGTGTACGCCCTGTGAATTGGATCGGAGTAAGGTAGGTCAAGGGGATTCATTCGTTGGAAAATTATATTGTTTATATATATATATATATATGTTATAATAAGGAGATATTAATTTTTTTAAACTTTTTCGTACATTTACTTTTTTCATATGTTGAATTTTAGTAAAACTTTTGGCTTTGTCACTATTCGTGAATCGATTATTGGTGTGAGCCATGGAGCAAAAGTTTTGTGTCAAGCGTAATGATTGATTTTCTAGGATCGTACAATTACAGTTGTAGAAAGGCAATCCACGATGTGTACACCTGTGAATTGGTACACGGAATCAGATAGATCAAGAGGTTCCTCTAAATTTCTTCGTTGAAAAAATGTATTATTTATATATAATATATTGGATAGATTTTAATTTTTCTTTAACTTTATAGTATATTTACTTTTTTCATATTTTAAATTTTAGTAAAATTTTCAACTTTATTTTAATAAATTTTTTGACTTTGCCCCTATCTGTGAATCGATGAGTCACGAAGCAAAAGTTCCGTGTCAAACGTAATGGTTGATTTTCTAGGATCAAATAATTACAATCATAGAAATACAATGAACTCTCTTTTTAATTGTCTCGACGTTGGACAAGGGAATAACTATTATTCATAAATCTGTGTTCTCATTGTACATGACAAAAACTTAAATTTTATTCGTTAAAATGCCATTTCCTGTTTTTTTTTACTCCCTCCATCCTTTTTTATATGTCATTCCTTTTTATAAATAATTGATCCATAATACTTGCTATTTCATAAAATCAATGCATAAATTACCATATTGTTCCTTTTTTTTTTTTTTACCCTTGTGAGTTATTAGCCTTGAAAGTATACATTTGACCAACTTAGAAAAGTTAAGTAAATGATTCATGTTCATTAGTTAAATTAATTAATCAAAATAAATTAATTCATATTCATTGATTGAAAACTTGTCACATGAATGTGAAACCGTTGCAACCGATCCTGCATACCAATCATCTGCCGCTTAAAGTAATGGCCAAGGTTTCTATGGATTCAGCCCTGTGGAAAAATAGTGTTGTGGGCAATTTAGTAGTTCCAAAAAAATTAAATAAGGGTAGAAGGGTAAAATTACATCATTTCTTAAAGCAAGTGCAAAACCTTATAACAACTATACTCCCATCATTTCAAATTAATTGAATTGTTGAGGTATTTCACACCCATTAAGAAAAAAAAAATTAAGACATAAATTAGACATAACTTTCCATTTTTACCCTTGTTAATTATTGTCAAATTTATGATTTAAATTACTAAACATTAATTAATAACTAATTCCAATATTAACTAATGAAGGGTAAAATTGGAAAGTAGTCTTGAAAATTAAATAATTAAGTTAATTTGAAAAATGAAAAATGTCTCAACAATTCAATTAATTTGAAATGGAGGGAGTATATCCCTTATTGATTCTTTGATTTTTATCTATTTATGTGCTTCATAGTTGTAGAATAATTCTAAAGGCAAAGTTGGAAAAAATTAATTAATTATCTCTTTATTGTTTAATTAATTAATAACTATTTTACATTTTTTTATTTTTCTTTTTGTATATAAGACAACCAAAAAGAAATGTAAAGAGTAAGGTTTAGCGTCAATTATTTCAGCCATAATGATAAGTTAGATGACTGATCGAAGTGTACAATTATGTAAGTTTTTCAATTATTAAATGTCAAATTTGCAGAAATAAAAGCCTTTGCATAATTGGTTTTCGATAAAGCTATTCACAACTAATATAATGGGCAAGAGGTCAATGATTATGTGAATGCAACTATCTTATATTTAATACATAATTAAGTCTCGAAATAGATTTAAATTATTATTTATTTTAGTTTCATACTTAAATAATTAGAGCGTGAAAAACACATTTCAAAGTTCACTAGATTAAATGTGTATACACACACATTTTGGCGCATCTAACCCGAAATTTTCATTCACGTGACTTTTTTTTGTTGACTCTTTTTTTTTAAAGTTAAGTGTCAAAAATACACTTAAATTATATTTTTTAAATTTTATACCTAAATTATTAGAAGTGCTAGAAACACATCTAAGCTATCACTCATTAATTTGAGAAATACACATCAATCCTGATTGGATCTTGAATTTTCGTCCACATGGTTTTATTTTGCTGACACATTTTTCTTAAAATTATTATTATCTGGGGACCAAAATATGATAAGATTTAGTATTATCAAAAACTCACGGAAAGGTAAGTGATTAACTCATAAATTAGTGGACTTTGCCCAAAAATATATATTGTATTTAAGTAATGATAATCTAATCCAGCTATTCAATCTCTACTAATATTTAAAACCTTCACTTTATGTCATGAAAATTTGTTTTGATTGATGGTCAAATTTCAGTTGCAAAATGAGTATTAAAAAATTTTCTCATCATTTTATACACTTCATATTTGTAGCAAACTATATAATTACATATAATGAAATATCCTAAATTTTGAGTAACTTTCTCATCTCGTTCTCATGCTTCTATTATTGACTTGCATGGTTTGAAAAATTAAAAGAGATATACTGTAGTTTCTTAAGTTCCTTTAATTAAGTGATTTCAGCATGAAGTTATCTACATTTTTTTCGTGTTTCAAATAAATAAAGGAAAAAGGAAAGTAGGCAAGAGTTTATACAATCTACAACAACAAAAAAAAATTATTAAATCCTTTAATAAAACACAATGACCTTAAAATAGGTGGTCTCAAATCGAAGGACAAAACTTTAAGTTTAAAAGTCAAAATTTAGTGAACTTGAAGTTTCGCCTATGGGGCAAGTGAAATCAAAAGTTCAAGATCTGTCACCTTTAAGATCAATCCCGTAAACCTATCAAGTAATTAATATAGTTCGGAAAACATCAAAGAGGAGATGAGACAAATTTAATTTTATCCCTCTTTTTTCATGAACAAAATTTCGAATTTAACATGTTTTAATTGTTAATATTAAAAGTTTACCCATGAAAATGGAGGTTTGGGGGGAGGGGGGGGGGTTAAAAATTAATTATACGATACATTAAATTTATCGTCAAGTCTATCTCACAGGAAAACGAGACATATATAAGTATGTGTGCATAACATACCGTGAGTTGAGGAGTGTAAGTGTGTCACGATCCAAAAATGGACGTGATGACACTCGTCTTATCCCACCTAGACAAGTCAGCCTAACACTCACCTATTACAATAAAATGCGAAAATTTCATAATTTACTCAAATTTACCCCTAAAATCTGGTTATCACGTGTACAAGCCTCTAAAATATTACAATAAATTTGGAAGAAAACGTAAGTCTCAAATAATGTTGTCCATAAAATAGAACAATATCATAAATAAGAGTAAGAAGGTGTAACACCTCAGAATTTTTTTTTCGAACTAAGACTTGAACTGTTTCTCGTAGTGAGTGAGATTTTACCAAGGAATTCAAAATTTCTTTAGTATTAAGTTCAGGTCACTATATGTAGCACTTGAGTTCCAAAAAGAGTTAAATTGGAAATAGCAAAATCTGAAATTTTGCAAGATAAGCTAAGTATGAGTTTTTGGTCAACTTCAAACAACCATAACTCCTAGCTCAAGATGAGTTAGGTGTGCTACCAGATACCGTAGAAAAGACCTTTGAATTATCTTTCCAACGCCGTTGAGTTTTCTCAGTTTCGAGTTCATATGAGGGAGATATGTCCATTCGAAGTTGGGTCTAGATAAGGAAAGTCAAAACCGGAAATAGTGAGGGGTATTTTGGTCTTTCCCTACCCAATCAGATTTAATTCGTTTTTGGTAACGTTTTAGGGGTCTAATCTGATTAGGTTCAGTTTTATAATCCTAGTTTACGCCTAGGGTTTTAGTTGAGAGTTCAAGAAGAGAAAAGAAGAAGAGATAAGAGGAGAAAAAAGAAAGGATTGAAGCGTTCGTCGAGATTCTTGAGAGTTGTTGTGGATTGTCGCCATGGGATTAAGCCCTAAGAGGTATGTAAGCTTCCATAGTGTTGGGTTCTTTCACCCACACGTCAATCATGATTTATTCAGCATAATTTCGTTCTTGAAATTTAAAGATTTGAGTTCTTGATGAGTTCTTGATAAGTGTTCTTGAAGTTTCATTAAGTTTTGATGTAAGATTCTGCTTGGGTCAACTTTAAACGACCATATCTCTTAGAATATTAAGAGTTACATGAGCCATAACCTATCCAATTAAAGGTAATTGAATCTACTTTCCAACCCCACCAATTTCACGTTAATCCAATATCTGAGTAAAAATTTATAACTATTTTAGTAACCTATACAGTGCTGTTACGAATTCTGCCGACGGGAAAATATTGAAAATAATTGTTTTTGTCTTTTTAGCTCCAAGAAAACCATCAACGAATTTCTTGACAAACAAAAAGCTCAAAACAATCAGATTTTCATCTTCACTCATTAAAATCATAATTTTTGGCCATAGAGATTTCAAGAAACTAACTCGAGAATCTCAAGAAAGGTCTTCTTGATTGTTTACCTTCAAGCTAGGGTTTCAAGGCTTTTAATCAAGTTCTTCTTCAAGATTCTTCAAGAACCTTGTTTTTTTCAAGTATGTAAGGCTATCATAGTGTTGGACTAGTTCATACTCACATCCTACATCTACATTTAAATCGGTAAAAGAGGAATCTAGGATTTCCCCCCTAGATTTGAGTATTCTTGAGATAAGTTGATTTTGAGTTCTTGAGTTCGTGTTTCTTTTAAAAGTTCTATTCCTAATTATCGAATTGTTATATTGTTATTGAGATCATGAACTTTGAATCCATAATCCAATTCAAGGAAAGTTAGGATCAAAGTCAAGAGATGTCAAGGGTCAAGTTAAGAGAAGTTCATAAAATTTTCCAAAAGTCTTTTACAAATGTTTTAACTTTGTTTTAAGACTTGAGTTTCAAGTTGAGTTAAAGAGTAAAGTTGAAGTTCTTTTCTTCAAAAGTAAATGGGGACTAAGTATTTCCAAAGAGTTTATAAATGTTTTCACATTTAAATAAGAACGGAAACTGAGATTTCCAAAGAGCCTTCGGGCTAGTTTTCAGAAAAGAGTTTTGAGCAAGAAAAGGGAACATCGATTCCAAGAGAGCTTTTGAGCTAAGTTTTGAGTAATTATCTCAAGCCAAAGAAAGAAGTTGTTTTAAAACATAAGAGCCAGTATATTTTGGGAGTATTATTGAGCACCGAATTGGGGACGAGCATGAGTTCAGATAACTCACGTCACCATAGAACCATGTAGCCACAATGGGTAGAAATGGGTCATACTTTTTAGATGAATCATTTTCGCAATAGACTAGTGGATCCATTAGGTAAAGTTAGCTTCCTATACTGATGGCAAAGTATAGGTCGGTCCTTGGCAGCGCGAGGTAATGTGTTGTATCATCACTATAGCTCTTAGGTAATGGTTATCGGTTAGAGAAACTCCCACAGTAGTAATTGAATGGTTCCTCAAGGGGTTCTGCTTAATATGAATGGGGGGTATGAGACTTCATTCATGCGTTGCACAAGTAGACTTTGAGAGGAAGCATAATATGACTTTTATTATTATTATGGGTTAACATCAATTTATTTTGTATTTTTACATACATCTCAGAGTTATTTGTATCTTTGCATACACAGAGAGTTGAAAACCATGTTTTGAACAATTTTTCTTTATATTGCACTTGTTTTAAACTGCTTTATATTGAAATAAGTTCAGTTAAGTATTCATGAGTTCAGTATTTCGAGTTGAGTACCTTACGTTGAGTATCTAATCCTTGAGTTGAGTATCTTATTCTTAAGTTGAGTTGAGTTGAGTTGAGTGAGTTTGAAAAGAGGTAAGTATGTTTCCGTTTTATCAAGTTCAACTTTATGTTATGTTTTAGAATTCTTTTTACATGCTCGTACATTCCACGTACTGAGCCATTTGTCCTGCATCTTCTCATGATGCAGACACAGGTATTTAGGATCATCAACAGGATGCTTTGTTGATACATCCGAGAGTTCGAGTTAGCTATGGTGAGCCTCCTTGCTTCAGGAGGATTTTATTTACCTTTCAGTTATATCACTTGTTAGGATGTCGTGGGTCTTGTCCCGACTTTCATCTTTATCAGTTAGAGGCTTCATAGATAGTCAGTATAGTTGAGAAGTCCGTATCATTTATTTTATTAAATGTTTTAAAGACTTAAGTTACCTTTTTATGGCGAGTTATATATTTTTTTTTTTACAGAGTTTTCTTTGGACTTAAAGTTTGTATTTAAGTTTTATGAACTTTTATTTCAGTTTTAAGCTTTTGCATGCTTAAGTTAGTCTTTCGCTTGTAGTCAGTCAGGATGAGAGTTCGTTTGGGGACTAGCAATGGTTTTCGAGTGCCGGCCACGTCCAGGGTGTAGACTCGGGTCGTGACAGAATGTCCGCTGAGATGACAAACAACTACCTCACAAATCTCTAAGAAGCCTTGGAAAATAAGAGAATGGAAAGTATCACAAAATCCAGGCTCGTAACCTACAAAAAATTGTAGAAGCAAAGGGTGAGTACCAAACCACACGGTACTCAGCAAGTACACCTCTAAACACAGGCTAAGGGAACAGAAAAAGGGTACTCCTTACACCCCAAACGAACCTTCACAACTACAACCTGCATAAAACCAGCCCAACCTAATAGTTCACATTTTACATAGCACCCAACTCAACAACAATCACTTTAACAAATTACATATCACAAAAAGGTACTCACAAATATCAACAACACAGAAGATCAAGTTCATCAAATAGAGGTAATCAAACATCAAGTACTTTCCAACTACCAATAAAACACATAATCATTAAGAATGAAGGATGTCATGAGATGCAATGCAATATGACACTATACAATGATATGCCTCAGAATACCAAGTACTCTCTCAACCGTATATACATGATACTCCTCGGAAATACACCGAGAGTTCATGACCCATGGGGGACTTGCGAGATCCATATACCGACACAGACGATCTCCACGTGTCTGTGCGGATGATCTTAACGCACTATCATAAATCAAACAAATTTTGCACGGACGATCTCCACGTGCCCAAATTCTAATCTTAACATCTCACCATCCCCAGCACGGACGATCTCCACGTGCCCAACTTATACTCAATCTCATGTCAATGCATGTGCAGAATATGATTTCAATAAAAGGGATGATGCATCTCAATCAAATATCAATATGATATGTAATCACCTCAGCTATCACCAGTATACGAGTTCAATAAAGAACAAAATCACACATAATAAACCAAGTCAATAATATATCAGCTAATGCCCATATGCTTTGGCATTCTCGGATTACAATCTGCATTCTATAGTAATAAACTTTCCCTTTATAACATTGGTACTCGTACCAATGTCCATCACCAACAATTCTCAACAGATCACACACAAACAAATAATCACATTGCCTTTTATTACCCCTTTTTCATTATTAAAATTAATCAATGTGGACAAGTCAACCCATCACCAAGTCTCATTACCCCCAAACACATATTACAAGGAAATACACGAATTCCATACACTTAACAAGGGTTTAGAAATTCACTTGCCTCAAAAAATAGAACAATCACTTCGGGACTTGAGTCTTCCCCTTTCTTTGGGCTTCCAAATCAATACAATTTATTCAAATAAATAGTCACAATAAGGATTTCAAAACTAACAACATCCATAATAGTATATGTCTAGCTTAGACCCAAAAATTCACTCAAATTTATAATCAATTTCCTTATCTTGCTAACATGTCAACTCTCATATTTTCCAAATTTCAAATTTAGGGTTTAATTAATCTCAATATCTCTAGATAACATAATTTTAATGATCTTTATATATCACAATACACCCACTATTTAACTACATATAATATTGTATCAAAGCTATGATAATTACATTATATAATGATAGGAATTATAGGACTCATTTGAAAAGGAAAAGAAGAAACAGTACATTAACTTCTTATAATAATAATATATTTTCTTTTGTTGCAAAGCTAAAATCCTTCTTCCAAACACGTACATCATCATTCGCACCTTTGTTTTCTGACCAATTAACAAACTACAAAATAATTTCTATTTCATTACATACCTAGTTATAGGATATTAAAGATTTAGCTACTAGTTACCTGGACAATATTTCTCCTTTGGTTAATTATTCAAACACCACCCCACAATCATTATTGGTCAATTATTAATTATAACGATAGTCATTATACATGACATAATTGTTATGCAAATTCATACGACCAAATCAAGAAAACACCAGAAGCACTACTTAAGTATATGACCACCGCATGAATTCTACTCGCCCTCCTATTGATATCGTTATAACTTTAGGAATAAATTTATTCAAAGTATCGTACCTGGAGATCGTCCTCTTCGTTGCAGATGCGGCGACCACACATCTTTTAGGGTAGTTTTTATTTCTTTAAAGAATAATAATAATTATAAATTTAAAGTGACAAACTCCATTAAATTATTTTAACATATATATATATATATATATCAAGTGGTATAGGTTCTTAAATAAATGATCACTTTAGTCCATTAACTATCGATTAAGTCAAATATCTATAACTATCCATCAACTAATTAACTAAAATTAAATGAATAGTTCAAAATTTTCAAAAATAACCTACCGGATCATTACAGTAAGAGAGGAAATAGTCTCCCCAAACACTTGAATGATAGTTTGCCAAGGGACGTGTGATAGTAGTATCAACCATTGCTTTTAAATAAATGATCACTTTAGTCCATTAACTATCGATTAAGTCAAATATCTATAACTATCCATCAACTAATTAACTAAAATTAAATGAATAGTTCAAAATTTTCAAAAATAACCTACCGGATCATTACAGTAAGAGAGGAAATAGTCTCCCCAAACACTTGAATGATAGTTTGCCAAGGGACGTGTGATAGTAGTATCAACCATTGCTTATTGATTCTTAATTTTTTTCTTTCTCTCTCTAAGATGTTTTAATTATTGCAATTTGATATTTACTGCTATATTTAGTGAGGTATTTTATAGTGCAATTAGGACAATAAGTGTCAAAGTGATAAATATTCTGCCCTACAATAAAAACAATTTTTAGCGGTAATAAATATACACGAATGCTATCGACATTAATTAATTTTTCATTAGATTCAAAGTCGCTATAGGTTTTAAGAATAGTCACAAAAAGTGTTAATTAATTATCACTAAAAATACATATTTAATGATAATTAAATTATCAACTTATCGTTGTTAATTAATTGTCACTAAGTATAATTTTTGATGTAAAGCTGGAAGTTATCCAAATGACTTGATAAATTTAGTACTTTTCATGTCTCAAATTATTTATCGTGATTTTTAAAATTAATCATCATTTCAAAAGTTCAAGTATTTTCTCTCTCATTTTACCCTTAGCAATATTTTTGAAATTTACAAATATCTAAATTATGGAATGATACATATTTTAAATCTCCTTAATAAATTTTTTGACTCCAATTATATTCATGAATTAATCGATATAAATCATAAAATAAAAGTTTCGTGTTAAACATAAAGATTATATTTATAGGATCATATCATTACAATCGTAGAAATAATGCGACAAATTCTCTTTCGAATCTTAGACTTTTCTAAAGCATTGGACATGTCACATGAGTGCAGATATTATTATTGAAAATAATCATGAGTTCATTGTTGGTATAGACACCAACATTTTAGGAGAATATATAAAAGGTAATATATTTCCTTAAGAGTTATCATAAAGATCACTGGAGATCAACTAATTTCAAGGAGGTGCACGTTATCTTAGTTTGAGAAGGTCAATAACAGCTAGCCTTCGAATCATGGAAAATCTTGAGAGAAAAAAATTAAAGGAATAAACAGATTTATATGCACATTATTTTATCAATAAAATTTTGTTTTGTCATACTTTATTTTTTATCACTTTTAAATTTATTGCGAACAATTGACGAAAGGAATCATATTGTTCATGAGTTCACGAAGTTAATTATTACTTAAATGTGAAGATTGAACCAACCAAGAATCAAAAGAAGCTACAGTAATGGAGGTATATATAGGTGTGTGCAAAATGAATGAAACAATTCAACAAACATTTCCACAAATAGCAGTAGAGCCCATAGTTTTCCCAGTGTGCAATTATTACCGTCTCAAAAATGATTTTTAGCAACAATTAATTAACGATAATAATTTAATTATCGCTAAATATGTTTTCATAGAGATAATTACTAATGACAATTACATGTTAGCACTTTTTATAAATGGTAAAGCCTATAACAACATTGAATTTAATATCTGTAAAAACTTTAATGTACATATTTATTGCCGCTAAAAGCTGTTTTGTTATAGTATATCTTACGTTTAATATATGTATCTAAAAAAAATTTAACCTTATATATACCGTGTAATTTATCGACAAATGGGGTTCATTGCTTCTAGCTCCTAGATCCTTCCATGTACTATAGTCTTTTGATTTATTGGCAACTATGTACACATCCTATTCCAAAAGGGAACCTATGATCTGTGTTCATTCACTGCTGCAACCATTTATAACGTTTTGTAGTTCAATTTGCACTTCATATTTACATGTCTTAGACCACTACATGCACGGATCATATACTCTGATATCTACATTTCAATTTATTTATCTTATTTTTTTTTAAAAAAATAATCTTTTTTGGATAATTTTTTTAATTTTAGTTGTCTACATGACATGACATATATTTTCAAATATTAGTAGAGAGATTTTGACAAACAAATTGAACCGAATGGAGTAATATACTATCAAGTATTAGTAGAAAGAAGCACTCTAATACAAGCAACAATCACTTTGAAATGCATGTAGGCATCAACATGATTATCTTGATCATATATTGACACATTCAACAAGCATCATGGTAATCATGTCTTTAATAAACTTTGTGGAGTCTGTAAAATCATCCCCTTGGAAAATATCTACGTACGTGGCGTGCAAAATTTATGGCAAATTTTAGAGCAGACGCTGGTACTTCAATATAACTACAACAGAGGAATTATGTGTTTATGTCCTTCCATGCATTTGTGATTTTCCTTTGTGCCTCAACATATCCTCTGACTTCGAAGCTTCATATTCTTTCATGTAGCATTTTATGAATGAAGCTGTATTGTGTCTTTTTTGTTCCGTCTACACCAAAGATTGAATTCAATTATTTATATAATTTGTGATGTGATCAGTGTGAGTTCTATATACATATATATAGTCCGTGTGTATATACTACTCCCTCCGTTTCACAAAGAATGATCTAGTTTGACTTGACACGGAGTTTAAGAAAATAAAAAAGACTTTTGAATCTTGTGGTCTAGAGACGAGTCATGATTTGAAGTTTATATATTTTTAAATTGTTACTAAACACATAATTCGTTATAGTTATTGAGTTTGCAATTAAATATTTATACATATTTAATAAATTAAAGTTTTTGACTATATTCTTCAGATAGATATACTTTAAAGACTTGACATGAATAACATTACTATCTAAAGTATTGAACTTGTGCTGGCACATGCAAGAGTTACCTAGTATCAAGAAAAATAGTTGCTTGGATCTTTTCACACATATTTTTCTTTTAATAAAAGATTGCAATGTAGATGTATCGAATCCTAAATTCATAAGCTTTAGAGACTTCGGATATATTTGTTACGATATATACCTTCAAAAAGCCCAAAACATTTTTCTCAAAGGACTAACAAAGTATGGGAGATTTAAAATTTCCTTTTAGGAAAAAAGAAACACCAAATTTATGGTAAATATGTAGCCCTTCCTTCAAGAAAAATAAAAATCAAATAGGGTAAAAACAAATCACAATAAACACCTAACAATAACACCAGGTAATATATAGCACATAAAAACTTGAATTGATTGATACAATAATCCAACTACTAGGAGTG